>NC_043962.1:12288869-12588869 GCF_902148855.1 Sphaeramia orbicularis | reverse complement strand
ATTTTGGTTATTATCAAGAAAACACGGAAAATGGCTAGATGTCAGCTCTTAAATTAAACTCTTATGAGCTATTTTTGTGTTATCATTATATTTGTTCAAACAAATGTACCTTTAGTTGTACCAGGCATTAAAATGATCAAGAAATTGAAGAAAACAAGGGTGGTCTAATAATTATTTCCACGACTGTATTATTGAATTTTGTTCCCAACTGATGCATCATCTTCTGAAATCCTGCTTGATGTGTTTGTGGATATGAAAATGGCAACATGAGAAAAGCAACCTTTCCACGCCTATACAATGAATTTAACAAATGGCAATGACTATGTTTTCTTGTCAAACAGAAAAAGTGCAAAATCAACACACAAATACTGAAGACAAAAACACATCTAATGGCCTACTTAAACCTCTGTGATTCTACACGGTTCAATGAGCACGCATTTGAAGTTAATACATTCATATGACACTGTGTTAATACAGTACAGTGAGGTGAGTTGAATATATCTCTGTATTCTCAGTTTATTTTACAGCTGCCTAGTTTCTTTACTGAGCCGTACGCCTGTACAGCACTTGTAGGTCTGACAACAGTACAATATGTCTATTCATGTCTGTCGGTGGGAAACGGAGCGTCACCCAGTCGTCTCCTCCTGCTGTTTAAGGGGCTCGCAGCGCCTTCCCCCCTGAAACAGAAGGAGAAGAGGGACTGAGTTAGGCTCCCACCGTCCCACCAAAACACCTCTTGAAAAACTAGGGGGGAAAAACAAGACGGCGCCTCAACAGAAAACACATATGTACAACCTTCCAAATATCTCTCACATAGTTGGGGCAGTAAATATTTCCTCAGCCATAAATATTAACATTAAGCAATTTATAGAGGGAATATATCAGCTGTTATTTAGATGTTATTTGATTGAACTGTGAACTGTGGCACTTGGGAACAGTGGCCAATAAAACAGACAAGCTGAAGGTTTTCTACTTATTACTGGAAAGCACTGCACACGCGTAGAAATGAAAACAACAAAACTCACCTTTCTGTAGAACCTCAGCTGCAACCTGAGAACAAAAACAGAATATTCACTCTAAGCAACATTCCAGGAGAGACAGATGATGACGAATGACAGTTTTCCTGATTGAAAAAGCAGATAAGTGTGAAAAATAAAAATAAGACTCCAAAACTTACCTCTATGTTATCTTTGGGTGTAGTAACAGGCTGAGGCATCTTCAGACCCAGTCCTGACACAAACCAACCAACCATACTGCAGAAACACAAAATACCTATTCACATATACATAAAACATTGACATTTAAAAAGTTAAACATGTTCAAATGATGGCATCTTACAGTTAAAACTACCCTTATGTATAAGAAGATGGACTCCTGTTATTTTCTGTGTTAGTTAAGATGTTTGATATGCTTCTGTACCCATATAACAAATAAACCACAATCAAGGTGATTTTGTTTTGTTTTGTTTGTGTCTCTCTTTTCTTCTACTTTTGTTTTCCTTATTGCAGTTATATAGTCGTGGAAAAAATGATTAGATCGCCTTTGTTTTCTTCAATTTCTTGTGCATTTTAATGCCTGGTACAACTAAAGGTACATTTGTTTGGACAAATATAATGATAACGCCAAAAATAGCTCATAAGAGTTTAATTTCAGAGCTGATATCTTGCCATTTTCCATGGTTTTCTTGATAATAACCAAAATACTTCAGTTCTTACATCAATATCTATGGCATTGTATGGCCAAAACAGTGCTTTTAGGCATTCCATGTTTTCTTTTCTGTCTGTTTTAGTCACATGATACACACAAGAGTTAGTACTTGATTGCATAACCATTGATTCTGATGACTTTTGATGGTCTAACAATTTTTTCCGCGACTGTATATTTTCCTGTAAGTTTTGTAATGGTAATGAAGTAAAAAAAAAAAAAAAAAAAAAAAACATTCACATTTAATGACAGCATTTTTAAAAATGGTATTGTTGCTTTTTTTTCCTTTTTTCTAATTATTATTATTTGCACGCCAACTGGACGTCAAGCTTCATATTGTCGCAGTGAACCTGATAACATAGTTAAATATAACCTAATCTAATAAGCTGTATGGCAAAATCACTCAAGCAAACATGGAGATCTTTGAAATTCTATTTTATCTAATAGAAATAAAGTGATTCAAAGTGATGGACACATACGCTGCAGCCTTGCCATCGGTATCTAGTGAGATTCCACTGAGAGATTCAGGTGGAGGAGACAGAACTTGGAAGAAGAGAACAGAAAAGACAAAGTTTAATGTAAGAGAGTATTAAGTTATGTATGTTTTAGTGTTTCAGACTAGATTCATCTGTGTGTGAGTTCTTACTTTTATCCAGAGAGGAGCGGGAGGACTTGGTTGAAGGTTCTACGACAACGGCACCAGGGGGCACTATAACCGGCTGAGGAATCATCTGCTTTATCCAGTTTACCACACTGCAAAAGAGAAGACACACATCAGCCTCTTACTGTCACTGTGTCTGCAGGTGTATGTTTTATATTAACCCATAAAGACCCAAACAGCCAATGACGAACACAAGCATCTTCTGATCTAAACTGTTTAATACCTGTTGATCCACTAATCCTACCAGTGCATGTAAAGAATTGAGGTAAAATGCAGTTTATCATCTTTTCATAGTCATCAGATATGACCCATTTGGACGTTCAGAGGCTCCGTAGTGAACATGGAAACACCGTTATCTTCTAGAACATTGATTCACCAGTAAAACCCATGAAGATTAATCAATGACAGTGAATGGAGATGCTTGTTTTATGTTCGATTAATGATATGTTTTGTCAAAAAAGTCACCTATTCTTCAGTTTTCTCTGTTTCTGATATAATAAAACACAATTTTCATCTGAGCTTTTATGACCATCCACATGATCAGTAAATTAAATACAGGAAAATACATGATTTATACTGAAAAAACACAAAATACAGAGTATAATATTATAATAAATGGTCATAAATCAAATAAGAATTAGTAAATAGATAGAGACATTCATTTGGAAACTGACACAGAAGAAGCACTGGGTCTTTATGGGTTAATGCAGATGGTAAAGTGTAACACCTAGACTGGGACTAAGCTGGGATTAACACTGTACGAGGCCTGTTCATACTCACTTTGGAGGGAACTGAGGTTCAAGCTCCGAAACCTCATCCTCTGACACCATCTCCACCACAGGGATGTGAGGAAGAGGATCATAATCTGGACGGGTTAACAGAAAAACACAATGTTCAGACTGGAAATGACACATATTTAAAGGAGTCATATTTTGCTTTTTTTTTTTTTTTTCAATGGAATTACACATTTTAAAACATTTCCCTGTGGTCTATATAAACTGTAAATGCTCTGCTTGGGTCTGAATTCTTCATTAATTCAACTCCATAAGTCCATCTTCAACCCTATTTCTGAATAATGACACCAGAAAGATGGTTTGAGCACTGGCCTTTTAAATGCAAATGAGCCGCTTCAGGCCTCGCCCCCTCCAGGTTGTTGCCTGTTCTGCTCTGTCCAGTTCAACCATCAACTGAACATTTTAGGTAATTGCCTCGAAGTTTGAACATATTTTCAGTTTTTACTACAACTGCTGCTGATGATAAACAATTATGTCGTACTTGGAGAAATGTTCATCGGAAGTCTTGACCTTATATGTGAAAATGTTGAGACATAACTAGTTATAGATGTAGCAAATTTAGAAGGAATTGAAACAGGTTGTAGAAATCCACTTGATTTTTGCCAAAATGAATATAAAGATAGTTTTTCTACACCTGAAGAGTTCAAATTCAAACTTTATGAACTATTTGGGTCCAAATACACAAATAAATGAACCAAAGACTAATAAAAGTGGGTTTAGATAAATATGCCGCCTTTACGGTAGATAGTTCGGAATATGTTTGTGTCATCAGCAAAAAGCTTGATTTCATGATCGACACATCAAATTATCAAACACTGGAAAAGTAATTAGTCCACCTGTGGATTTCTGTTAAAATTCAGGGAATGCTCTGCAATTAATTGACTTTATTTTGTATCAGAGTGCCTGTAAGACTATTATTTTATATATTGTGTATATTTTTGAAACACTGATTATCCGCAACATTTTTTATGACTTTTTTGTATTCTACAAGAATATAGAATTTTCAAGTTAATAATTATACTTATAAAATGTAACACGTACCTGGCATTGTTGCCACCTCATAGACCTACAAAAGAAAAATACACTATTGCAGATTAATTTGCAGATATGATTTTCATTTTTACATAAGAAAATCATTAAATATTAAACAAAAACACACTGTCTTTCAGTCTAGCAGAAGCAAGCAACAGGCTAGTATGTGACCAGATGGTTTATTACTGATTTGAGGACAGATACAATGACATTCTTCAGGTCTCTGTCTACATTTTTTGATGCTCATTTTCTACCTAAAGAAGCCCATTCAAATAGCAGTTAAAGTCCAAATAGAGGGCTCTAATATTACCTGATGACTATTTCTAGGCCACAAACATTTATTGTATAACAGACTGGGTCATTCCTCACCTCAGTGTGTTCGTCAGTGTCGACTTTGTTCGTTTCTTTGTATTTCTCGTCAGGCTGAGGCAACACTTTGGTCAGACCTTGTGTGACCCACTCGATCACCCCCGACCTGAAAGAGACACAGACCCTCAACATATAACATATAATACTTTATATTTAAAAAGCACTAAACACTTAGATATCACATACTGTACCTTTCTCCATCCTCTCCTGTCTGGTGGAGGAAAAAAACAGAAACAGAAGGAAACAGGTAAGAGCTTCTTTCACTTTACAGAAGCAAAAGTCCTCCTCACATTCCTTTTCTTAAATAGTTTTAATAATGTGAGCATCATTAACATCTGCAGACAGGTTTTCCTTGTTATCAGTAGACTACATGTGCAGTTAAACCTCCATACCAGGGGTGTTAAAAAACATTTTAGTTCAAGCTCGATTTGATCTCAAGTAAATATATGAAAATAATAACCCCAAATTTTTCTCTTTGTTTCTGTGCAAAAATATTAAGTGCAATTTTAACAATATTTTGCTTCTCATTTATACATGTGCATTTCAACTTATAGAGAGTGGATCTACAAAGGGACAAAACATGAAGTAACAGGCATAAAATTGTTAAAATCTACTTATTTTTCTTGTTCGTCATGGTTTATATTATTCACAAGGACAGTTTGTAAATGTCAATATTTTTTATCATGTAATTTAACTTTTCTTTTTTACACTAAAACAGAGACAAAAATTTGGAGTAGTCCTCTTTTTTAGGTTATTAGACCATTATTTTACTGGTCTGACCCACTTGAGATCGAATAAGTCTTTGTGTTCCATGAGCTACAATGCGTTTGACACCCTTGACTGTTAATATTTTCAGTGTATTTTTTGCACTTTGCAAATTCATACTGCAGGCTGGATTTGATTGAGCTGGTTTTGACCCACAAGCCACATATTTGACACCCTTGTTCTATATCCTCACCTTGGCATCACAGTTGGCCCTGTTGAGTCTTGGGGAGCCTGAGGGCTGTGGCAGAGCACTGACAAACCCATTAGACAGCCAACCTAAAACTCCAGTCTGGGCCTGGCTGCAGAGGAGATAATGAAACACATTAAGTCTACACAAAATATTTACGTGTTAAAAATATCCGAGAATGAAAGGTGGTGGATGTTTTACCTATCGTCTGATCCCTCCTCTGTATTGTTTAGTGGAGGATTCTTCACAGCGGGAGCTTAAAAAACAAAACAAAGCACTTTTTAGATGCAGTCTTAGTCATCTCTTGTGAAAACACACAATTTTAAAGCAAAGGTGTAACACAAGTAATAACCCTCACCTTCTTTGGGTTTGGGCGGACTCTTAATGGTCAGAAAAAGGGAGAAAGAAAAAACACAGGGTTAGAAACAGGGATGGGAATAGAGAACCAGTTCCAGCTCTGAACCAGTTCGATCAGAATCATACACATCTGAGCACATCAGTTCTTTATATCCATGATGTTGAGGATATGAAGGATGTATAACAACAGAACCAGTAAATTTAATTGGTATGTCTTAGGATGTATTTGTAAAGTTGCTGTTTTGTAATTTTGCATCTTAATGATATTTTACATCTTTGTATGGTGTCATTTAAATGTAATATCACTGGATGGATGGATGGATGGATGGATGGATGGATAGACAGACAGACAGACAGACAGACAGAAAGAAAGAAAGAAAGAAAGAAAGAAAGAAAGAAAGAAAGAAAGAAAGAAAGAAAGAAAGAAAGAAAGAAATGATCTAAAGTATGACCCTAAATAGAGATGAAAACAACATTAATTAATTAATTGTAATGTTGGTAAAATATTTATTTCATGTTAAAAAAAATCTTATCTCAATGCTTCCCACAAAGACCACATAAGAAATTAATGTGAGAAATGATAAAGGATAGAAGAATGTTATTAGTAAAATCTGATCAATTCCCATTTTAAAACATACTCTTACAATTTCCAAACAAAACAGAGGGTTCATTTATTTCCGTCCATTGTCATTGTCTTTGTCTGGCTGATAAAACCTCTTCCACAGGAGTCATTAACCTCCTGAGACCCAGGAAATGTCAGCAAAGTACCAGCTTTTTTTTGTTTTTTTATCAAATAAATGCCTACATTGGAAACATCATGATGCAACAGTTTTTTCAGATGCATTTTTTTTTTTAAAACAATTTTATGGAATTTCCTTTGTGGTGGGCAGTTTTGTTTTCTTTCTTTCTTTTTTTCTTTTTTTTTTTTGTATAAAGTTGTGAAACTCTTGTCCACAAATGTGGACAGAAAACCCATAGCTGGGTCTTAGGAGGTTAACGTTACTTTGGTTTATGTTCAGGATGGTTTTCTAAGTGTGTGTGTATGTGTGTGTGTGTGTGTGTGTGTGTGTGTGTTCTCCTACAGGGGCCTGTGTCTTGGCAGGTTCCTCTGTCGCAGGAGCTTCAGGGGGTTGGGGGACCACTTTCACCACCCAGTTGAACATCCTGTTGAACAAACGCACATGCACCTACAAATTTAGAACACGCCCCTCAAAAGCTCTTAATCAAACATGGTTGAAAACGCTGATGATGATAAGAGTAAATACTAATAACTCTTTCCTCATTAAAGTAGCCACTTCATTTATCAGACTAAGAGCCCTAAATCTGGAAGTAATGAGGTCTGATGAAGGGTACTGGTACAAAGTGAAACCTCCATGTAAAGTGTTTTTCTGTGTAAAAAGATGGGACAAAATAATGGGACAGTATTATGACTCATTGACGCACTTTGTTCCCATTGTACTTTAAGTTTTGACACTGCTCTGTCTGTGCTTGTTGATGCTCGTCCTATGTCTTTGCATTTGCGTTTTATTTTCTGTTTGTTAAAAAATGTAAAATCTGTCAAACATAAAGTATAAAAAAAAGGGCAGATAAAGCTTTAACTGAAACATTTAATTGTAATCACTCAGGATGCTGCTAATCGTCCAAACACGCACAGAAGTCAAACATCAGACTAAAAACCACAAGTCAGACGGACGGATGTCAACTTTACTCAGGGTTAAAGTGCACTTAAGATGCTTTAGCGACGACAGCCTCCGCAGGTTACAGAGGGTTAACTCATTTAACTTAAGCCAGTTAGACCAGGTGGAAATGTTGGTTACAAATGTATAGATGCAGTAGTGGAAATGTAACAGGTCCACACAGATTCAAGATGAGATTGGCACAGATCCAGCTGGAGAGCCACTTGTCTTAGACCTAATCTGAAATGTGCTTATCATCCGCTTTGACAGTTATCAGCCTGCTGAGGTAATCCACTTCAGTAATGAGGAAAAGAGCCACTGAACCTGCAGGACCGACCTGCAGCAGAACAGGACGACTGAAAAATACCTCCAAAACGTGACAGTCAAAGATAATATTATTGAGTAGTATTTAAAGCTGTAAAAAAAAATTAATCCAAGTGAGTTTTCACATATAGTCAATGCAAACTAAATATTTAATGTAACCAAGTTGATTTAATAAAAAAGTAGGTTGAAACCAAACAATTTTTGTATTAATTAATATTTTACAAACATTGATTTGGATTTTGCGTGTACTAAAGCGCCGACAAACTTCAGTTAGATTTATTCAGACAATTTGAGTACATTTTAATCATTTTAAAACAAATTCATACATATTCAATCATATTTGGTGTCAATAATATCTCCCATTGGTCACACAATATGCACCAATAATTTAAATTGCTCATAATGAATGAATTCAATGCAAGGAAACCATGTGTTTGGCATTTTAATCATGAGAAAAGCATTAAACTTTATATATCTAGCAAAGATTATTTTAGAACAGCACCACCATTAGGTGGAAATTTGAAAAATGTCTAAATAAGAGTAAAATATATATAGTTTTGTGCTTCTTTGTCATTAATGTCACTCATTATTATATAGTTATATACTTTTTTCTAGTGAAACTGGTTGAAATTGAATCAGTAAATACAGTTTTTTAGTTTAGTTTATTTCAGACACAAACATAATGCAAAACATATGGAAAAAATAAAACAGTAAAATGTCTAATTAAACAGAACTTTTATTAAAATGAAGTTGAGTCTTCATTACCAAGTAAATGTCACATTTATGTATGGACTAAGTAGTAATTCAATTTGGTCTTTTGTATTTATTGTCTGTTATGACCAAGATAATGATTATTTCTGTATCTGAATGTCCTAAATTGCCTGGAATGGTTATCAGTATCTGTAATTACAGACTTCATTTTGCTTGTTTGTGTATTAAACATGGCTTAGATTTAGTTATCTGCCACAGTAACATACATGTAAACTCCAAGATAAATAGTTGTTTCAACGGTCATCCCGGGTGATTTCAGAAACACTGTCCCAATCAGCAAAGATCAGAGAGGCCTCTTCGTGGCCTAATCTCAAAATCATTGTATTGGATTAAATAGTGCAGCTCTGCCACCATCTAATCTAGGGTCGGGATCAAGTCCTGGCAAAGAGGACACCTTCATACGAGATCATTTTGTCTGATCCAACATGCAGGTCAAACAATCACAGGATTGATTTTGTTGGTAGAAGTGTCACAGTATCTGTTCTCTGTCCTCAGATGAGGCCACACAGCACTAGAGGATATCCTCCTGAGACTCAGGAAAGTACAAGTTTTGGCTTTTTTACATTAAATAATTGCTTTTATTGGAATCAGCATGATGCAATAGTTTTTTCAGATGCATTTTTTAAAATTTTTATGGAAAGTCTTTTGCAGTGGACAGTGTTTTTTTTTTTTTCTAAGTAAAGCTGTGAAACTCTTGTCTACTACAGAGGACAAAAATGCATTGCTGGGTCTCAGGAGGATATAAGAGGATATAAAGGAACCTTCTCACACCTGCAGAGATGCTGCCCACAGTAACATTATAACCAACAAACTGATCAGCACAGCACCTCCCTCACACTGACACATATCTTAAGGTGAAAGCATGTATTTCCTCAGGTTCAGGATGTCAGGCGTGTGGTCCTTACCTGTTGCTCTACAGGTGGTTCTGCATGCCTGTGGTGTAAAGATCCAGAGCGCAGTGCAGCCGACACAGGTCTGCTCTGATTTCCACTGCAGCTCCCCGGGGCTAACGGGATTACCCAGCAGCACCTGAAGGTCGAGGCACAATCCTGGACTGTGAGCAATCGCAGATTAACGTCAGAGAAACCTATGTGACATCATCCTTGTGACCTATAAACTGTTACCACTACCTCACCCCACCCCGCCTGGGAAAACAGCAGCAAGCACAAAGTGATGATTCCCACCACATGTGGTTTAAGTCTCCCACCATGTGCAGATAAGGACCTATAATCAACTTCAACTTCCTGTATATCACAGGTGTCAAACATGCAGCCTGGGGGCCAAAATCGGCCTACCAAAGGGTCCAATCCGGCCCCTGGGAAGAATTTGTGAAATGCAAAAATTACACTGAAGAAATTAACAATCAAGGATGTTAAAATCATTTTAGGTCACTTCAATCTAAAGTGGATCAGACCAGTGAAATACTATCATGATAACCTATAAATAATGAAAACCGCACATTTTCCCCTTTGTTTTAGTATAATAAAAGCAAAATTACACAAAAATATTTACATTAACAAACTAGCCTTTTACAAAAAATGTGACCTGAAATGTCTTAAGAGAAGTCAATGGAATTGTACCAATATTCTGCCTGTTACTAAAACTTTTGTGTATTTGTAGATCCACTATGATGTGTATGTTGCGATGCACAAGTGTAAATAAATAAACTTAGGCTTAATACTGATAAAATTGCACTTATTTTTCTTACAAATTTTCAGGTTCTTCGTATTTGTTCATGTTATGTTCAAGTACAATTTGTAGATGTAAATATTTTCATTATGGGATTTTACTTTTTTCACACAAAACATAGAAAAACTTTGTAGTTGACGTCATTTATAAGTTCTTACTCTATTATATGTTTTATTTTACTGGTCTGGCCCACTTTATATCATATTCAGCTGTATGTGGCCTGTGAACTAAAATGAGTTTGACACCCCTGCTGCATATAAACAGAAGCATGCCCACTATCACTAAATATCACCAAAATAGGCAGAAAAAAGAAAAAAAAGACACAAAATTAATATGCACTTGTGCACTGGGGGCCTCTAGAAGGAATAAGACTACCTGATGGTGAAGTTTGCAAAAAAAAATTATACACACAGTATATATATTAAACCCTGCTTACTACAGTAATATGCAGTGAAAATGGTGAATAAATCACTGAGTTGCACTTTGTCATACATGCATATGCACTTTATTTTGCTCAGTTACTTGGGAATGTCTTTTAAATGGTGAATGTATGAAGATTTCTTTTTCTTTTTTGTCAGACAGATGGAACAAAGTTCATTCTTTTACATGTTTCGGCTATAACCTGTAGCCTTCCTCAGAAGGGTCACTTGACATTACTGTGACGTGTCATTGACATCCGATTTATCCCGGTTTGCCAGGCAACAGGTGAGAGTCAAAACATGTCAGGGTAAAAGAATTAACTTTGTTCCATCTGTCTGACAAAAAAGAAAAATAATTTTTTATAGGTTCTAGTAGACAGTATGAACCTAATCGGACTAAATGGTGAATGTGTTTTAGGTGTGTTTTACTTATGTATGTGTTATTCTACACTGCCAAAATCAAAATCTTACAAAGTGTATTTTTTTCATTTCTAGTCAAAATATCTCATCACACTGACATTAAGATATAATCACCTAAAGAGTAACTTTTCAGTGAGATATAAGAACTGATTTTTAGACAATAGATCTTGAAAATCTTATTTCAAGAAATCTTAGCAAGATAATTTTCACTTGTTCCATTGGCAGATTTTTTTTTTTTTGCTTAATTCAAGACTTTTTTTTTTTTTTTGCTTAATTCAAGCAAAAAAAAAAACAAAAACCTGCCAATGGAACAAGTGAAAATTACCTTGCTAAGATTTCTTGAAATAAGATTTTCAAGATCTATTGTCTAAAAATAAGTTCTTATATCTCAATTACAAGTTACTCTGTAGGTGATTATGTCTTATTTTAAGTGTGATGAGATATTTTGACAAGAAATGAGAAAAATACACCTTGTAAGATTTAGATTTTTGCAGTGTATGTCAGTTTTTTTTAGGGTTTTTAAAAATATTTTTTACTATTTTTTATCCATCTTTGTAAAAAGACAGCAGGATGGATAATAGAAAAAAAAGTGTAAGGAAAAGAAGGGAAAAAAGCAAAAAGAAGAAGAAGAGACAAAAAAAAAAATGCAGTTAAAGAAGATGAAATGGGAACAAAGGAGAGAAAGGATGGAACGATGCCTTCAAGTGATTAACAGGGTTCTAATACTGCCCTCATTACCTGAATGGCCAATAAACAGGACATGGTTAATTTGTTTTTTTATGTTGTAACAAGTAAACATTCAGTTGAAGTGCAGAAAGAACCCAATTGGTGTGTGAGGTGGATTTATAAGAATGCAGGCATGAGTTTGGATAGTAAATGAGATGTTTGGAATAAAAGACAAAGTGAAAGTGACAGACAGAAAGAAAAACAATATGTCCATCAGGTGAGTGCCAAGTGACCAGATCACACACATCCGGTGAGGCCTGTGGTTGTGCTGCAGAACTGGAACTGCAGCACAAGTTTATGGTGCTGATGAGGCAGGAGGCAGCGGGCAGATCCCATTATCAGCTCAGCAGGGGATAAGCTGCGAGGAACAGGCCGATGACATAGACCCTTGGTCCACGGCTGGAGTGTGGCACCACCACGGTGGCCTCAATCCTAAATGAACATCTGGATAAAGCAGAGGATGGGGACCAGTTTGGAAAAAGATACTCTGGAGGGGAACAGAATGAAGCCGAGCGTGTTCCATCTAAACAGCTGCCTCTAATTTCTGGGGGAAACTTTGCAGGAAACCATGACTGATTATACAGATTACTTTTTGTTGAATGTAGAGGCATTTATGTGACTTTAATAGAGGCAAAAAAAAAATAAAATCCAACAACAGACTGAAATGAGGGAGGAAAAACAGGAAGAGGAGAAGAAAGAGAAAGCGAGTTGAGACGTAAAGCTGTAGTGGATGATCTCTGACTGCAGATAATCCTGATTACCTCTGACATAAAGACATGCTGGAAGGTGCTCCCACTGGGACGCAACCGGAGAAAGCAAGCACGCATGGACCTCATGTAGAGTACTACCAAGACCGTACGATCTGCGTTACATCTGGAAGGTGTACACAAAGCAGCAGGTCATTTACTCAGGTGGATGTGTGGAAGTAAAAGCCATCCTGCATGCAAAGAATAAAATGAGAACAACTGCACTGAGAAAACCTTTAGTGTTGTTGTAGTTGTGCTGTTAACCCTTTCATGCATAGCGGTCACTACAGTGGACAGATATTCCACAGCTGTTCTCTTATATATTCATGGGTTTTGTTGTTTTACTTGCATATCAGCCAACACAGTGGACGCTTATGCATCCTCCCAAACACTGCAGTTCATACAATTATTGTAACTTTGCTGCTCATGGTAAACCTGATCTGCAGTAACATGTTTTAGTGTAAATCAGTTGCTAATCGTTATTAGACTGTAATTAACAGTTTTCTGAAACTTTTTTTTTTTTTTTTTTGCATATCCTCCTGAGACCCAGCAATGCATTTTGTCCTTTGTAGGGGACAAAAGTTTGACAGTTTTACTTTAAAAATGCTGTGCATTACAAAGGACATTCCATTAAAAAAAAAAAAAATCAATCAATAGGCAAGGCAAGGCAGGTTTATTTATATTAGCACATTTCATGTACAAGACAATTCAAAGTGCTTTACATGAAAAATTAAAAGCATTACAGCAGAAGGCATGAGAAAAACAAACAAACAAACAAACAAACAGACAGACAGACAGACAAAAATCAGGTAAATAGAGAAAAACAGATAAACAGATAAAAGAGACAAGCAGTTAAAACAGATAAAAACTTTTAGCTTAAAAGGAATAGTGCAGATCTGAACTGATGAACTAAAACGCTATTCAAATGCAATAAATGCAATAAATAAAAACTATTTTAAAAATATATCTGAAAAAATTGTTGCATTATGCAGTTTCCAATCATGACAATTTTTTAATGTAAAAAAGCTAAAACTGTCAAATTCCTTTGTCTCAGGAGGATCTTATTTCCATGAAATGAGTAATAACTAATATTACAGTATGATAAAATGTGAGAAAACATTAGCGATTTAGCAATTAGCAGCATTAAAAATGTTCTTATTTCATAGTTTTCACACAGTATATCACTTTCTGATGATGCATTTTAAATACATATTTCTTTGCTTCAAAAATGAAATGCATGGTGTCCAGCTAAGTGGACATTTTTGTAACTCCACAAAAAATAGATTCATAAAAAAAATTCATTTGCATTGTTTTTTTCATGCCTAAAGAGAAATAAAAACACTCAAGAAAAAAATATTGACTAAGGTTCTCATAATTCATGCATGAAAGGGTTAATATTTCATTTTTCATTTTATTCATTCATTCCAATCTAAATGATTGGAAAGGAGCAGGATGAAGAAAACTTATAATACCTGCCTCTTCCTTGAAACATCTGCTTACATCAGATAGGTTGCCGTTTCAACTATTACAGTAAACAGTTTACATGATAGTCAGTGCAAATAAAACAAATCCAACATCCATAAATTAAATTATTTCATTACATGCTTTTATAAAGCTTCTCTATTCTTTCCTCATACATCCACTTAAAACTGAAAAATATTTGTACAGCTCTTCTCTTCCACTGCCAAAGAATTCCACAATAGAAACACATTTGCTTCACATTAGTCCGAACCCTTTGCTGTTTAAAGTTAAACCTCCTTCTATGTTCTTCATCCTGTGATACTAAAACAAATAATCTCTGCAAATTTGCAAAAGTCCATTTCTCGCTCTAAACACAATCAGCAATGTCCTTAATTCAGCTAACTCTTTCAACTTAAATAATCCTGATTTAATAAACAACTCATTTGTATGTTCCCTGAAATTAACATTATACATGATTCTTATTGCTCTTTTCCGTCATAAAATCAATGGCTTTGTGTTACTCATATATGTGTCGCCCCATACTTCAATACAATAACTCAAATATGGCGGAATAAGTGAACAATATAAAATGCTCATTGCCTTCTGGTATGTACAGTGATCTATCAACCTAAATCATATCATTTAACTTTTGAATCTGAGCAAGTCTGCTTATGGGAAGAGACATTTTATCACAGTTTTTGTTTTGTAAACTACATTTAGTCTCATTTTTATTTGTCAACAATATTGCATTACACATTTAATTATAGTTATCGTCACATTACCACCATTTTTGTTACGTCTCGTCTCGTTTTCGTCACACGATAAAGGTTTGTTGACGAAAATATTTTGTCAGCATTTTAGTTGACGAAAGCAACACTAGATACAATGTGATATTTGTGCCAGTTCCCAAATGAATTTTTCTCACTATTTAACCTTTCCTAAGTGATTTATCACATTTATTATAGTATTATCCTCTGCATTTTGTATTTTTTTCCAGTGAAGATTATCTGCTCTCCAATATTTAATTCACTGATCATGTAGATGTTCATAAAAGATCAGAGAAATTTCAAAGGTTGTATCAAAACAGAAAAAAAAATTAAGAAAAATAGACTTTTTCAGTACAATATATGTGTCCATCCCCTGTCATTTATCGAATTCCATGGGTTTTACTGGTGAATTAATGTTGTAGATGACGGTGTTTACATGGTAATAACGGAGCCTCTGAATGTCCAAATGGGTCATATCTGATGACCATGAAAAGATGACAATCTGTATTTTACACCAGTTATTTACATGTATTGATAGGATTAGTGGATCAGTAGGTATTAAACAGTTTAGATCAGTAGATGGTTTTGGTCTCTGGTGGAAGTTTGGGTCTTTAAAGGTTAAACCAGTACATGCATTTTATTGTTAAATACAGACACTAAACAACTGTCGCTCCATTATTTCTCTGCTACAATAGAACCCTTTTTTCCTCTTTTCAGAATAAATCAGGACAGGATTTTTACGGGCCTGTGACACATTCACATTACATTTCGTTTTTATCATATGTACATTGTCTGTACCACTGCATTTATTTTGTGTTATTTATAAAGTATTTAAAATGTCTCCATGTTTGACTAATGAGAAGGAGAACAAACTCCACCAAATGTATAAACATGAACCCATTAAGTCAGTGATTTCCAACCTTGGGGTTGCGACACCACGTGGGGTCGCCTGGAATTCAAATGGGGTCCCCTGAAATATCTAGTAATTGATAAATAAATTTAAAAAATGATTAATAAAGAATATTTTTAATGCTTAAATATATGTTTTATTATGATTAAAACACCACACACTTTTCCTAATAAACATGAAGTTCAAATAAAATGCAGGATATAATATCTGAGAGGGCATATCTTGATTGATTATGCGACTGCATGCGTTTCAACTTGCCTGGACACAGTCGCAGTCAGAAAACTGGTCTGAACAGAGAATGGAAAGATTTCTTAGACCACCTGGCTCTGCTAAGACATCTCCAAGAGAAACTGAGAAGCAGACATCAAAAAGGTGCATGATATACCTTATATAGCTTAAATGTAATCTAAAATTAACGTTTATTTGCACCATAGTATAACAAACTATGACTTTACCAAAAACAAATTAATTTTAGCAAAAGAATGTCTTGTTTTGAATGTTTGGGGTCACCAGAAATTTGTGATGTTAAAATGCGGTCATATGCCAAAAAAGGTTGGGAACCACTGCATTAAGTATTTAACATATTTTTTTTTATTTAACAGATGTTTTCAGTAACAAAAGCATGAAAAATAACTACTCTGGCTGATTAAGTATGACCGGCAGTTTTAAATTACTAAACAAAATATAAAATGGTAATATAAAAATATTCAGGAAAGTTGGCATTTTATGGACAAATTGGTTTTGCTCACAATTTATAGATATGTCTGGGATGGAATAATCAATCACAAACAGCACAGAAGAGTAGTTATCTCTGAACTGTACCTTTTATAGTAGGTTTTACTTCATCATTTTATTTGTATTTAGTAACAACAGTACACATAATACAGACTGTTTAACATTTTAGAGGCGATGATGCCCTCTTGTGGCTGTAAATAGAAGTAACCATTTGAACTTAACATCACAACAGCAGATCAAGCACAGGCAAGTGAGTGTGTCCTGTATAAATAAGTGCATCAAAAAGACTTGTGTTGCTTTTACCTTTGAGTTTTATTGTGGAATTCTTAAAGTACTCTACACAGGAGTGCACAGGCCTTATGGAACATGCCCTGCATGCATCAACAAAAACTGAATAGAAACAAAATGTACAAAACTACAAATGTAAGAAACATTTAAAAAGGGAAAAACTTATTTTTTAAAACTTTCCCTCATGCTATTTGTAGTAAAAAAAAAAAAAAAGAAGGCCCCTAATATTCACAGAAATAAGGCACAATCAAACATGTAAGACAAGAAAAACAAAACACAAGCACAAGGTAAAGGCTGTAGGTGATTATGATACATAGACTAGGGTGATTGTTGTGGTAATAGTGACTGTACACAAAGACAGGCCCTGCTAAATAAAGGAACACATGGAAGGCTAAAAACAGGACAAGAATACGACCACATCACATCCTGCAGATGTTTCTGTGCATTAATTAATTGTAAAAATGCTTGAGCTTCCTTCCCAGAGAAGTGGAAAAAAAAAACTAACACATGTGGGAGTAGATAAGAAAAGAGTGGGGTGTGAAATCAGATGTAGAATGAGAGGCAGGGGTCATGGAGGACGTCCACTTTAAAAGCAAGAAGAGTCGAAAACAGCGGACTTTGCCCAATCTAGGTCAGGAGGCACAACGCCAGCGCTGCCCCTCCCTCCTTCCTTTACTCCTCCTTTTCCACAGAAAGTCTGGTACGAAGCGAATGCTGTCAGAGCCCCCTCCCACTCCTCTCCTCCTCAACCTCTGACTCCCCCCGGCTTCTTTCTTCTCCCTCCCTCATCTCATTCTCTCTCATTTCCCTCTCATTTCTCCTTTACTCCCAACCAACATTTTTATTCTTTCTTCTCTTTTTTTTTTTTTTTTTTTTTTTTTTTTTTTTACATTTTTCTCCCCCTCACACCACTAAATCAGCAACATGTGGGCCTAATGGAAACCAGACCCTGACCCATTCTTCTCTTTCTCCCATGTACACTTAATTAGCTTCGACTCTATTTAGCTTTAGCGTCATAAAGAAAGGGGGGAGGAAATACAGAAAAGTGGACAAAGACAGATAGATGGGGCTGTTACGTTTTTACTCATCACAGGTAAAATTTAGGTGGACAGAATAAGAGCGCAATTTGCAAAATACCACCATGCTTCTCTCTGTTTTTTTTTTTTTTTTTGTCATATTTCATTTCATCTCAGCCCTGGCACCAGTCGTATATCAATATGTCTCCAATGGGATTGTGTTTTTAGTGGTGCAGTCTGGACAAGTATGCGGTGGGAGGAGGAGGGGGAAGCTGGAGCCCGTGTGTCTATGTGCAAAAACTCTATGTGCCTTTTGTTTGGGCAAGTGGTCTTTAAGTCTACATATGTGGACATTCACGTACAAACGAGTGCAGGGATTTCAGATCATGTGACTGTGTGTGCAGACATAATGGGCTCAGTGGGAGATGGAGCGGTCACGGACACACACAGCTGTCTGACATTCCTGCGCTTTTTCGGAGGATGAGCTTCCCGTAGCTAGCGTGTGCACATGTGTGTGTGTGTGTTTAATAATCACAGACCTCTGCTTTGCATTGAACGCATGCTCAGGGAAGCATCCCCGGTTGAAACAAAAACAAACAGATAGAAGAAGAACAAAAGTGCAAATTATCTCTCGTAAACACAGGGAGAAGAGTCGGGATTGATTGAAGCACCGTAGTGAGTTAACATGTGTGTTTGCGTGTACGTACATACATGTACACTATAAAGAAAAAGTTAAAGATATTTAAAATTTTTGGGCTTTTTTTGTCAGTTGGGATTCTTGCACAGCACTTTTTACTTTTTTTGTGTGTGAATTGAATTGAAACACATTTTTTTAATGACCAGACATACTGCCCAGAAAGCAAAGAGATACTGGGATGGATCTAGAACAGAATCGCACCCCGACTCGGTCCAAAAACGTTTGGCAGATCCATCCCGGTGTCCAAACGCACATCGGGCCAAAACAGGTACTGCTCCGCGAAACAGATCTTCTACAGAAACGGTCCAGCTCTGGCCCAGCTCCGTTCAATCACATCTAGAATATACACAAGAATCATGTTGGCCTAGATTTGTATTACGATTCTGGTCCAGATCAGCATTACAACTTTGAAAATCTTGTCTTGGTTGTGTGATGGGAGACTGTTCTGGGCCGAATCCGTAAGCCAGCACAACTCCGGAACTGCTAGAGAGAGCTGAAAGACGGATCAGATGCAGATTTGGTCCAAAGTCAGAAAACGGATGTGAGCTATAAACGGATGTAAAGGCTTTAATGCGGATCCAGCCCAAAGGTAATTGCTATCTGGGTGTAGTTTTATTTACAAATGACAAAAAATGCCAAAAATAAAAAAAGAAATATCCATAACTTTTTATTTGTAGTGTATGTATGCTTCTGTATATGTGCATGTCGACTTTGTCTGCATTTAAGAATAGAAGTAAAACTATCCGCCCCTCCTCTGGACTGAGCGAACAGATATGGACATTCCTAGTGTGTCGTGCATCATCTTCAGTTTTTCTTTGTGGTGTTTAGGATTAGCGTGATTTTAAAGAAACATAGACACTTTTCTAAGGCACGCAGGGAGGGCACAGCAAATAAAACCTGCAAGAAACATAAACCGAAGCTCCACAGGCACCAACTGTAGGATTATTTCACTTGGGTAATAAAGGTTTCTCACAGGGTCCAAACGGTGAGGTAACCCATTCTCGGGTCCTCGGAGACACAGTGGCATGAGTAATTTTTTGGCGCCGGAGACTGTAGCAGACAGATGACACCCGTTCCGTCTCCTCTAGTTTCTGTAGTTCTGTTCTTTAAACCCAGTCCTGCAGCGAACGCTTGCAATGCACCAAGGCCCTCGGCGTCTCTTTGTTCTGCAGAGTCCTGAGGATGGCGTAGATGAGGATGAGGATGCACAGGATGAGCACCAGAGGAACAGTCACCATAATCAGGGTCATGACTTTGGATTCGTTATCGGCCACAGTCACAACCACGTTCACCTCTTTGTCCTCGTCCTCCTCTTCCTCTCTGCTGTCTGGCTCTGACTGATCCTCCTGCTCTTGCTTTGTGTCTTTGTCCTGACCTCTGTCCGGCTCTTTGCGCTCATCTTTGCCTCTATCTGAAGGGTTGACTGGTGGGATTTTGGGTTCCTGCTCGGTGTCGGGATCGGGCTTTGGGTCGGGGACGCCGATGCAACCCATGAAGTCCTTTAAAATGGAACGAGGGTAGCCTTTGTCTGCTTCTGTCCTGTGGTTGTCAAACCTCCAATAATTTGTGCCCTTGTAGAAATAAGTATAGGCTGCATAGGGGGGAGATACAAAGAGAGATTTGAGTCGTCTGATCGAGTGCTCAGCAAGGTTATTATCCTTAACGAAAACTAACGAAATGACAAAAACTAGAATTGTAAAAAAAATTTTCGTTAAGTGAAATAGATAAAAATTATAATTAAAAGAAAAAAATGATAACTAACTGAAACTGTATTGTGTGCTTATAAAACTAACTAAAATGTATAAAAATTACGGATAAAATTGCCTCAGTTTTTGTCTTTGTCAATGTCGGACTGATATGAAATCGATTTATTTCCCTCAAGCAATTTTAGCTGTTGGCACCATATGATATTTAACGGTCCGTCACTTCTCGTCACTTGTGGTTTAGAGTCGTCTTTTCGTCCCCACTCTACCTGGAAACATGGAGACTAAAGTTGGGAGAAAGCAGCAGAGTCCTGTATGGGATTTATTTAAATTTGACGGCGAAGAAGAGAAATGATATAAAAAAAACCTAAAACTAAACTAAAACTAAGCATTTAGAAAATAACGAAAACTAATAAAAACTATCAAACCTGCTCTAAAAACTAATTAAAACTAACTGAATTAGAGGAGAAAAAAAAGTCAAAACTAAATAAAACTAAACTATAATGAAAAATCCAAAACTATTATAACCTTGGTGCTCAGGTGCTGGTACTGAGAATAAATAACAGGAAGCACCAATCTCAGCATGGCAGAGGTTGGGAAACAGCAGTTCTGTCCGATTACAGATCGATGATGGGATGGAGGTAGTACTTTTGAAAGCAACATGAACAACAGCAACAGAAATAAAAGCAAGAGACAGTGTGGTGTCTAAGGCTACATTCAGACAGCAGGTGTTAATGCACAATCTGGATTTTTTTGGTGAAATCCGATTTTTTTGTGTGCGCATTCATATTACACATTAAAGGTAGGGTAGGAGATGTTTTCCTGGAGCGTTTTTTACCGTATTGCTTAAAATCCCCTTCACACCCCGATTGCAACCAATTAATTAAATGCTCTAACACAAAAATAAAAAATTTTAGTCACCTGTGGAACGGACAGGACTGAAAAAACACCATCCAATCATTTTAACCAGCCCATCAAAATGATTGAATGGTGATATGTCTATCAAATTCAAATGCCATTTGTCCCTCCCCCCTCTGCGAATACAATCAATACAGTGGAGGCGTGGCTTCGGAGGGAAGCCTGAAGAAAGTGGTTTGGACTTTTGAATTGGGTATTTTCAAAATGTAGCTCGCTCGAACCGTTTTTCCAGGATCGCCTACCCTACCTTTAAATGCGACTTCTATTAGTTTTGAGTATGAATTGAATACGACCCTGAAGCGAACCGCATGCGCAAAAGAGGTCCTGATGTAATACAGAACCACGTGTTTACAGAAGTAACACACCTAGGATGCAGAATTGTGACATTTGTTGCATTTCAATGACGTAAGAGTCTGATAAATGTGACCTGGCCGTTCAGACTGAAGTCGCATTGCAAAATATCAGATATAGGACCACATATGAAAGTGGCCTGGGTCGAATTTGTGCTGTTCAAACTGTCTTTAACAGATCAGATACAGGTCACATATAGGCAAAAAAAAAAATCGGATTTGGGCCACATTTGCCTGCAGTCTGAACGTAGCCTATGTAAGCAGTGATGCAGCAAACATTTAGTAAAGAGTAAGCATGATTAAAGGGGTGCATTCAATGAAACTACAAGAAAAACGTATTATTTATAAATACAGAATCTTCTACACAAGGGACACTGATACTGTATGCATGAAAATAATGCATGTAAATTACAGCCTACATATCTCTGTGCAACCTTTTTCAGTACTGTATCAGGAATTCTTAGTTATTATTATTTCTTATAATAGGGTGCTGTATTATCACCAACATTTCCCTGTGAATGTCAGCCCAAGAAAATCTGCCAACTAAAACTATGCTAACAATGCTAAGAGCAGCTAAGCCGCAGCTTCCTTAGCCACTACTTTAAGTAGTTTCATATTACTCCTTCCATAATATCACTAAGGTGGTAAAAATTAAGGGTGAAGCATCCAGCGTTTCACTCTCAGCTTTGTGATTTTTGTGAATATGTAACATTATGAGGGGTGTTCATACATTTTGTTTATCTTTAGAGATGTGTATTCACATTTTTTATTTCATTCTAGAGAAATAGAAACAAGTAAATATTAATATGCGCCTCTTAAAATACATTCAAAGCCATTTTAAATGAATGGGAAAAGGATAAATCCAGATGCAGATGCTTTTCTAATTGAATCAGCTTCTACTTTGAGATGCTTTTAAGGATCATTGTATCATCATCATTGTTTACATTTAATATCTTTTAAATTGTTGATGGTGTTTTATATGTATGTTTTTACTTTAGTGATTAATGTATGGTTTTAGAAATGAGTTTTACTATGTGTTTTATGTACATATTTAGCGTGAATATATGGATGAATTCATATTGTCTGTAACTTCTGCTGCTGCTGTTTTGGCCAGGACACTCTTGCAAAAGAGATTTTTAATCTAACGAGTCTTTTTTCCTGATTAATTAAAAGTTAATCGTAAAATAAAAAAAGACAGGACACTGTTGATAAGTGATCAAATGATAAGATACAATGATTTCATACAATACAAGTACACAAGTCAAATATAGAAGATAAGTGTTGTCATTTTAAGTCATTTAAACCAGTGAAGCTTCATTTTGCAGCTTTCAGCTTAGTTTTTCTCCAAACATCCATTTAGTTAAGGAGCATGTTAAATATTATTTAAACATATTATATTCCATCAACCCTTATTTTACCATGAGAGGACAGAGCAATGTGACTTGAAGTACCCTTTGGATCGATTACAGAGGTGGGTTTGGACTGTGTCTCAAGGGGGTTTAGGATACTTTATGGTGGTTTTTACTTTAATCTGTATGTAACAGTGAGAAGTTAATGTGTTAGTACAGCAGCAGACCAACATTACCTACCATATATATGTATATATATATATATATATATATATATATATATATATATATATATATATATATATATATATATACATACATACACACACACACACACACACACACACACACACACACACACACACACATATATATATATATATATATATATATATATATATATATATATATATATATATATATATATATATATATATATATATGTATATATATAGCTATTGATGTAAGAACTTAAGTGATTTTGGTTATTATCAAGAAAACCATGGAAAATGGTTAGATATCAGCTCTGAAATTAAACTCTTACGAGCTATTTTTGTTGTTATTATTATATTTGTCCAAACAAATGTACCTTTAGTTGTACCAGGCATTAAAATGAACAAGAAACTGAAGAAAACAAGGGGTGGTCCGTGATTGTATATTTGTGCAAGATTTGATTCAGGACTTCAAATGCAAAAGATATGTTTTTTTTATCTTTATCAGGATCAGTTTTGTTTTTATAGCTTTTGGGAAGGTAATACCAGACAGAATGCACATGGATAAGACTCTATAAGTATCTGCTTTTTATGTTTTTTTTTCCAGTCTTTTAATTAAATTGGTTTAAACTCTGCTTTTTGGGAAAGAGAATAAAGAGAATCAAGACTGTCTCGTTTAGTTTCCCATTTATCTTGACAAGGTAATACTAAGTTCATTTTTATTGTGCAAACTAAAAGCAGACTCAGGAATGTTTCTTTAGGGATCGTTTTAGCCTTTTCATTCTCCCCAGTGTGAGGAACATTCCTAGACATTTTCACAGTCAGGATTTACTGTGATATATAGGTACATACATATACTTGACTCTATGTTTTGACTTAAAGCTGCAAATCATGCCGATGTATTGTTTTCATGCAGTATGATTAGTCAACAATATGAAAATCCCCACATGCCATTTCCCTGGAATACATTTCTGGGTGTAAATGTGGCCATGCAGTGAAACCGAGGCTTGGAGAGCCATTCTAAATCTGGGTGGAGATGAGATCTGAGTGCTTTAAGAGCAGCTCTGCCACAAATCTAATTTCCAAAGGAAGGATGGGCCAACCCTCAAACCAGACCTCTCATTCCTCGTTTCTCTCGCTCTTATCCCCTCACCCTTCACTCTCTCTGCTCTGTTTGCTGCAGCTGAACCATTCTCAAATGCAACTTTTTTTCCTTCCCCCTCTCTGTTTTTTTACACACCCCATTTCACCCCAATATCCTCCTTTCATTTTTTCCTCCCTCCACCCTTCTTTCAATACCGCATGGACACATTTGGAGGTTTGTTGTGATTTTTGTGAGTAGACGCTGCCATGATGTTACGATACTGATTCTAAGTCATACATTTACCTCCGTCATCGCTGAGGAAGGCTCCTTTCGGTGATGGAGGGATGTTACCCCACCTGGTGAGGGGTTTGGGGAAGTCTGGGTCCGTGGTCCGAGTCGCCTCATTGTAGCGCCAGTATCTGCGGAGCCAAAATAATTATTAAAATCTTTAGATGCTTTAGGTCATAGTTTTGTGTTAACATCTACATCAAAATCTTACCAAAGGTATTTTTCTAATTTCTAGTCAAAATACGTCATCACACTTAAAATAAGACATAACCAACTAAAGAGTAACTTTTCAGTGAGATATAAGAACTTATTTTTAGACAACAGATCTCAAAAACCTTATTTCAGGAAATCTTATCAAGATAATTTTCCCTTGTCCCACTGGCAGAATTTTTTGCTTGAATTAAGCAAAAAAAATCTGCCAGTGGAACAAAGGAAAATTATCTTGATAAGATTTCTTGAAATAAGATTTTCAAGCTCTACTGTCTAAAAATAAGATTTCGATTTTTTCCAGTGTAGTTTTGTGTTAACATCTACACCAGAGGTTCATGGACTTTTTCAGCTTGAAGCCAAAATGATTATGTCTCCACAGGACATAAATTTATAAAAATGTCATAAGTTACCATAATGTCTACATATTTACTCACTATGTCAATGTCAAAATAGGAAAGGCGTATTTCACTGCAAAAATCTAAATCATACCAAGTGTATTTCTCTCATTTCTAGTCAAAATATGTCATCACACTTGAAATAAGACATAATCACCTGAAGGGTAACTTTTCAGTGAGATATAAGAACTTATTTTTAGACAATAGATCTTGAAAATCTTACTTCAAGAAATCTTACCAATATGATTTTCAATTGTTCCATTGGCAGATTTTTTGCTTAATTACCTCTGCCAAGGTGGTTATGTTTTTGCCAGCGTTGGTTTGTCTGTCTGTGTGCAAGATAACTTAAAAAGTTATGGACAGATTTGGATGAAAATTGCAAGAAATGTTGAAACTGGCACAAGTAACATATAAGTATAAATTTTAGTGGTGATTTTGGGGGCACTGATCTGCCTTGGCGGAGGTCTGTGCTCTCCGAGTGCTTTTCTAGTTCAAGGTTTTTTTTTTTAACTTAATTCAGTTTTTTTTTTACTTAATTCAATTTATTTTTACGTAATCCAAGCAAAAAATCTGCCAATAGAACAGATTTTTTGCTTAATTCAAGAATTTTTTTTTTACTTAATTCAAGATTATTTTACTAAATTAATTTTTTTTTTGTACTTAATTCAATTTTTTTTTTACTTAATTCAAGCAAAAAATCTGTCAATGGAACAAGTGAAAATCATCTTGGTAAGATTTCTTGAAATAAGATTTTCAAGATCTATTGTCTAAAAATCAGTTCTTATATCTCACTGAAAAGTTACTCTTTAGATGATTATGTCTTATTTTAAGTGTGATGAGATAATTTGACTAGAAATGGGAAAAATACACTTGGTAAGATTTTGATATTTTCCAGTGAAGTTTTGTGTTAACATCTAGATCAGAGGTTCATGAACTTTTTCAGCTTGAAGCCAAAACGATTATGTCTCCACAGGACATAAATTTATAAAAAATATGTGTCATGAGCTGCCATGATGTCTACATTTTTACTCACTCTGTCAATGTCAAAAAAGGAAAAGCACATTTCATGTACAAAACAACTGAAAGTGCTTTACATAAAAACCTGACTGCAAAGTAAAAGGATAAAAGAAAATTAAAACAAACTAAAATAGAATAGAACATAAGTCTGAGGGCAGGTAAAAGTGCAGTAACAAATAGAAATGTCTTCAACACTGATTTAAAAGAGCTGAGAGTTTCAGCAGATCTAGAGTTTTCTGGGAGTTTGTTCCATATTTGTGGAGCTTAGAAACAGAGCGGTGCCTCTCCATGCTTAGTTCTGATTGTTGGACAAAAACCAGACCTGTCCCAGATGTCCTCAGGGTTCTGGATGGTTCACACAGCACCAGAAAATCAGATATGTATTTTGTAATTTGGCCCCAAACCATGCAGTGCCTTATAAACCGACAACAGTATTTTGAAATCAATGTGGAATTAAATGCAGAAATGTTAGAACGTCAGTCACACAGAGGGAAATAATGTCAACGCTCACTTCTAACAGTGAAAAGAGACTGTTAAAAAGGCAGCAACACATCATCACTGACGTATAAGAGATGCATCAGTGTTTCCCATTAATGATGTAGACTGTGGCGCTAGGCCATAGGCTATTTCATTCCACCAGGGTCTAAAAATTATCTGAAAATTCTGTGGTCAGCAGAGTCAGAGTCTTGTGTAACCATGTTGTTAATAAAATAATTTTGAGATGAATTTGGAGAACAATGTTACCGTTACCCTCAGGGCTGTGTATCGGCATGAATGTGGCGAAACGATGCAAATCACAATACAAGAATCACAATACGATATATCATGATATATCATGATACTGTTAAAAAGGAAATTTTTTGTTTGTTTCTTTTTTTTTTTGTGATTATTTCCTGGAAGAATTGAATTACACCAGAAATATGCACAAATACTAAACACATTTTTATTTGATCACAACAGGATCTAATGCTGTATCACAAAATGTTCCTGTGTTCAAACTGAGATTCTGTTTTACAGACATTTCAGTTTAAAATCCTGTTCAAATGTTCATATTCTATTAGTTCAGAACTAATATCAGAACATTATTTTAGTTCAATCCCAACAAAGGAACTTACATTATTTAATAAAAGAGTGTTAAAGAATAATAAATAAAATATAAACAAAACAGAAAAAGAAAAAAACTAAAATGAACCTCCACAATATCTGCATTTGAATAAATACCTAAAAATATCGATACAGTACTTTTAATATCCATACAGTATTGTGAAATGAAATATCGTGATATATTGCAGAACCAATATCTTCTTACACCCCTAGTTACACTGGACAGCGATGGAAATAAAACCAATTACACAAAGTCCGTCTTCCAATAAACACATCCATCTGTTGTACATGCAAACACATACAACAGAACCAGACCCTGAACCAGCAGCTTCTGAAACCAAAAGAGTCACAGCAGCAATGGAGATAAGCTGAATATAAATGTAGATGGCAATGTTAGTGCTGTATGTTGTTTAATTGTTGAATACTTATTGTTGCTCAGTATCCAACAGTAGCAGCTAAAAAAACAATAGTATTCAGATTGCTTGTCTTCTGAAATACATTTATTTGCAGATAAATGTAACATCAACACTGCACACGAAAAAAAAAATCTGATAATATTGTATTATAGATTGTCTTCCTTTATGCCACTTTTATCTTGTGTCTTTTATGCTGTTTTATTATTATGTATTTTTCAACTGAGCCCTGTCCTTTAAATTTCACATGGCTTTAGTGAGGTCATTTCTAAACTCTTCTTTCAATCAGTTATTAAATTCACATCCATTAACCCATAAAGGCCCAATGCTACTTTTGTGGCAGCTCCAAAATATTTTTTTTCTATATTTAACTTTTTTTTAAGTGATTTATCACCATTTATTATGAAATTATCCTCTGTATTTTGCATTTTTTTCAGTTAACATAAGGTATTTTTCCATATTGAATTGGTCATGTGAATGTTCCTTTAAATCTCAGGGTAAATTCTAAGCTTATTAAATTAAAACATGCAAAAGTGAAGAAAAAGTGACTTTTCCTGAAAAGCAATGAATAATTGAATGTAAATTAAGTGTGTCCATCCACTGTCATTGATCCAACTCCATGGGTTTTAGTGGTGAATCAATGTTGTAGAAAATGACAGTGTTTCCATGGTAACTACAGAGCCTCTGAACGTCCAAATGGGTCATATCTGATGACCATGAAAAGATGACAAACTGTATTTTACACCAATTATTTACATGTACTTACAAGATTAGTGGATCAACAGGTATTAAACAGTTTACATCAGATGGTTTTGGTCAACGGTGGCTGTTTGGGCCTTTATGGGTTAATTATCATTATTATAAATAATAAATGCTTAAAACAGTATTTAGTATATTTATCATCAGAAACAATGGTAAATGTCCATGATGAAACTATTTGAGACTGCAAAAATAAACTTTCAACTATTTTACATCTGCTCAAACATGCTTTTTGGTCTTGAATATTCAGTATCCATATTATGACTTAATTTATTTATTTTTTTATTTTAATGTTGTGTAATTTACCACATATAACAGGGGTGTTAAACATGGGCCAAACGGTCCAATGTACCGCGGGACAAATTTGTGACCAGTTATAATGAAGATATTAACAGTCAAGAGTGTCAAACCTGTTTTAATTTAGGGGCCACATATAGAACAATTTCATTTCATGTGGATCGAACGAGTCTAATAATACTAAAATAACCTATAAATAATGACAACTCCCAAATTTTCTCTTACATTACATGAAAATGTGTATATCCACTGTGATCTGTAAGTTCTAATGCATATGTATAAATGAGAAGCTGAGGCATAACATTGTTAAAATTGCAATTTTCCTTTTTCGCACTAAAACAAAGACAAAAATTTGAGGTATTATTTATAGGTTATTATGCTATTGCTTTACTGGTTCAGCCCACTTGAGACCAAATTGGGCTGCATGTGGCCCCTGAAGTAAAATGAGTTTGACATCCCTGATATACAACCCAATCTAAACATCCACCAAGTTTAGGTGTTGCTTCCATTAGTGTGTCATAACTGTACCTGTCTCCTATGAAGAAATATGTGTGTCCGTTGGGTTCCCACCATATTGCTGTGTCGATGCCGTGTGCAGGAACTCCTCGTCCATACTCGTGTAAGGGCTGCGGGTATCCCGGCAACACATCAGCCTCCCTGAACACCCAGTATCTATCATCTGCAGAAAAGCAAAAGGAGCCGCACATTCATTACCGCCTTTCTCCGAAGCTTAGTGACTTGGCTAAAGGAAGGGAAACATGAGTGAAAGTTAATGAAGGAGAGAAACAGAAACAAAGAAAGAAAGAAAGAAAAGCAAGGGCACATGGAGAGAAAGCAACAGTGAGGACATATGGCACACAGTAATGTCAGGGGGGGTTTGCTCCCTCCAGAAGGAAAGCAGAAAGGACAGGCAAGGTAGGCATAACACTTATTTTCCAAGATTCCCTTCTGTAGGAGCCAAAATCTACCCTTTAGACACACTTGAACATTCAGACACTTTCCACCTCCACTGCCAGGGCACTGCAGCGACAAACTCGACTAGAAAAAAAGACAGATTTTTTTGCGCAGGAGTTTTACTAATGACAGCATTCTTACTCTGAAATGCAGTTTAACTATTAGGACTTGAGGTTTTTGCATCATCATCATTCATTTATCCATATAGTTGTGATAGTGTTTATTATATAGTTAAACAGATGGTATAGGTTTCTACTATTTGTACTAACAGTTGCAGTAGAGTATATCCGTTGTTACCCTGCTCCCCAAAAGGGAGGCAACGGGGATTATTTTTGGTTTGGTTTCTTTCTTTGTTTGTTAACACTTTAGTAGCAAAACTATTGGTTGAATTCGCACCAAATCGGGTTTATAGATTGCCAGTGACCCAGAATAGATGTCATTACATTTTGGGAAAAGTAGGTCAAAGTTTAAATTTTTTATATATTTTTAAAATCTTTTTTTTCCCCCATTTACTTACAGTCATGGAAAAAAATTACTAGACCACCCTTGTTTTCTTCAGTTTCTTGTTCATTTTAATGCCTGGTACAACTAAAGTTACATTTGTTTGGACAAATATAATAATAACAACAAAAATAGCTCATAATATATAAAACATTCACATTTGAAAAGTTAAACATGTCCAAACGATGGTATCTTACAGTTAAAACTACCTTTATTTATAAGAAGATAGACTTCTGTTATTCTCCATATTAGTTGAGATATATTGTGCTTGATATGCTTCTGTACCCATATAACAAATAAGCCACAATCTAGGTGATTTTGTTTTGTTTTGTAGGTGTCTTTCTTTTCTTTGACTTTTGTTTTCCTTAACGTGGTTATACAGTCGTGGAAAAAATTATTAGACCACCCCTTGTTTTCTTCAGTTTCTTGTTCATTTTAATGCCTGGTACAACTAAAGGTACATTTGTTTGGACAAATATAATGATAACAACAAAAATAGCTCATAAGAGTTTAATTTCAGAGCTGATATCTATCAATTTTCCATGTTTTCTTGATAATAACCAAAATCACTTCAGTTCTTACATCAATATCTATGGCATTGTACTGACAAAAACAGTGCTTTTAGGCATTCCATGTTTTCTTTTCTGTCTGTTTTAGTCACATGTTGCACACAAGAGTTAGTACTTGATTGCATAACCATTGTTTTTGATGACTTCTGATGGTTTAATAAGTTTTTCTGCAAGTGTATAATGGGCAAAATTTCACATGTATATAAAAACATCAATTTTGTTTTAATTTACATCAAACTTGGCACATATATACAGGATATTGATATGCTGACATCAGCACATGCATAGACATGCCAAAATAAGCTACAATATGTGCGAGGGGTGGGGTTTATTGTGCCTGGAACCACTTACTTGAATTGTAATACTTGTATTTGGAGTAGTAGTATTAACAGTTGTTCTAGCTATTGGTAATTACTAACACCAGCTGTTCTAGTTTTTAACAGTTCTAGTTCAGGTTACTGTGCATCCATGTGTGCCCCCCTATTTCCCCCCTTCTCCCTCCTCCCCCAATCTCGCTCTCTCTTCCTTTATCCCTCTGTCTTTAACCCCAACTGGTCAAGGAAGACGTCCACCCTCCAGGAGTCAGGGTCTGCTCCAGGTTTCTGCCTGTTAAAGGACGTTTTTCCTCACCACTGTCAACAACTATTTGCTCCTGAAGGATTCTGTTGGTGTCTGTAAATTGTCTTAAGAGTCTGGTTTTGACCGGCTCTATATGTAAAGTGTCTTGAGGTAACTTTTGTTATGATTTGGCGCTATATAAATAAAATTTGATTGATTGATTGAGTGATAAAGATATCTCAAAAGCATCAAGTAAGGTCAACCATGACAACAGATAAAGCCCCTAATGGACTTTAACCCTTTCATGCATGAATTATGAGAACCTTAATCAAGGTTTTTTTCCTGAGTGTTTTTATTCCTATTTAGGCATGAAAAAAAACAATGCGATTTAATTTTTTTTTATGAATCTATTTTTCACAGAGTTAAAAAAAAAAAGTCCACTCAGCTGGACAGCATGCATTTGATTTTTTAAGCAAAGAAACATATATTTAAAACCTATCATCATAAAGTGATATACTGTGTGTAAACAATGAAATATATATATTTTTTAACACAGCTAATCTCATGTTTTCACACATTTTATCATATTCTAATACTAGTTATGGAGATAATACACAAAAAAAAAAACCCAAAAACTTTTTGTTTGAGAAAATTAGCAGCTGATTTACAGTCAAACATGTTAGTACAGATCAGGTTTATCAAGAACAGCAAAGTTACAGTCATGGTCTGAATGTCAGTGTAGATGATGCATGAGCGTCCATGGTGTTGGTTGATATCCTCCTGAGACCCAGGAGAGTGAAAATTTTTAGCTTTTTTTTTTTTTTTTTTTTTTTTTTTTTACATTAAACAATCATCTTGATTGGAAACTGCATAATGCAACAGTTTTTTCAAGTACATTTTAAAAATTATTTTCATTTATTTATTTTTTAATGGAATGTCCTTTGCAATGAACTGCATTTTTTTTAGTGAAACTGTCAAACTTTTGTCACCTACAGAGGACAAAAATGCATTGCTGGGTCTCAGGAGGACATGGAACTAAAACAACTACACTCATGAACATACAAGAGAACAGCTGGAGAATAGGTGTCCACTGTAGTGACCAGTATGCATGAAAGGGTTAATGTGACTGACACCTCTGTAAATTCTACTAGTGCATGACAAGTCGCCTTTCATTCTGTTTGCAAAAGTGAAAGCGCTGCAAATATTCACATCTGGAGCAGCACAGCGCAGAAACTGGCTGATGCAATCCTCCACCTCTCTCCCTCTCCCTGTCGAGGCCTTCTGGGGCTCAGCTGGACTGGAGTCTTACTGGGCCAACAGCAGCTGCCACGATGCACTCATTCAAGACACTCAATGAACTCGGCAACATACTTTGATATACACTAACTCAGTGATGCAATATGATGCACATGTAATGAAAAACAGATTCACTGCTTCCAAATCTGTCTCTAAGACGTAGTTTGACAGTGTTTAAGTAAAGACTCACATGGACAGAAGAGTTGTTTTTTTTTTTTTTTTTACGTAACTACTAATGTTTTCAAGATTTCTGTGTTTGTGTGTGTGTGCGCCAGACACATAGAGTTATAGCTGTGTTGAATTATTCCCAACCTCTCGTAAATCATGCTGTGCAGGGAAAAATGCTGTGTTAGCACTGTTTCCTTTCAGTCTGACCAGTTCAAATCAAAGCACAGATTTGTGTTTCACTCCCCATTTTTGTTTATAGAGAGAACTTTTAAACAGCTCCATGCTGGCTTTTAGGTTTGCCTGGAGAACAAACTGTTGAAATGGAACTGAATGGGTTGCCGTGCCCTTGAGCAATGCACTGAAGCATAAAAACATCCTAGCGTGCTTTTCCGAGAGGTTTTTGATGCGATACAGAATCTGCTCAGCGTGTGGGTGCTCCGTTAGCAAAGTGAAAGGTTTTATTGATAATTAACTACTTTAACATACTGTACCTTTAAAGAAGACAAATTTGCCGTCGTGGCGCTCATAAGCAGCGTCGATGTCACTGGGCAGACCGATCCAGAAGACAGATATCGGCATGGGATAGTTATCCAACACCCGATTTCTACGGACCCGCCAAAACCAGCGACCCTGTACGAACATGTAAAGAAAATACACTTTTTTTTGACTGTTGTTGTAAAGTGTATTTCATAATAAAAACTGAAATTTAGACTGCAGGCAAAAGTGGTCTAGATCTGATATGGGTTACTTCCTTTTGTTGTTATAAATCAAACAGCGCTGCTAACAGGAAGCCAAATAGTCTTCATAATAATTGAATTATATTGTATTAAGTACAAAAATGTGCAAATGGGGTGAGAATATTTTGTTTGGCTAGACTCCTGAATAAAACTCTAGCCACTAAAAATGTAAAAATAAATGATTAATGAAAGACAAGTTCTCAGTTCTGCTTATTATGAATTATTATGAAATACTGTTTAAGAGTTTAAATTATTACTAAACTAAGAAATTGTGAAAACAATCTTTTTCTTTGCTCTGCAGTTTATCCTGTTACTGCCTTAAGTGAATTTCCCCATTGTGAGATCAATAAAGTTCATCTTATCTTATCTTATCTTATCTTATCTTATCTTATCTTATCTTATCTTATCTTATCTTATCTTATCTTATCTTATCTTATCTTATCTTATTTTATCTCTTGAAATAAGGAAAACAGTATTGTCCCTCTGATGGGATATTATGTAAATCATTGTTTTAATTTGTAACTGCTTGACTACAGCAGTGTTATATAGAACATGTTGAGACATGTTAATTTCTCAAAATGAGATCTCTTTTCTAATGAAAAACAAACTTAACATGATGGTTCTTTAGAGTAAAAAAAAAAAAAGGAACAATGAGAGAATTTAACTCTTTCACTTTTTCAATGCAAACTCAAAGTTCCATTGTACAGTTATATCTGAATTCATCATCTCATCCTGTTCTAGACCTTTGTTATAGTTCTGTTCCTGCAGGTATCACGTTATGGAAAAATCAAGCTCTCTGCAACTTCCATTACAACAGTGTTTCTCAAGGGGGGTAGTAACACCCCCCAGGGGGCGTTGGGATGACATTGGGGGGGGGGGGGGGGCGTTTTGAACGACAACGCTGAGAGGGGCGCACTCAGACACAAATGGGGGGGGCATTAGTGTTATTCACAGAATGTATAAGTATCAATATCAGAACAAATTTTGTTTATTTGAACATGAAATATGATAAAACCAGTATACCAGTGTATACCAGTGCTGCTTGTGCTCTCATTTTCCAACCCCTGTGCCCCCCCGGTTGCAAATTTCATTTGGGGGGGTGGGCAGGATGAGGCTCATGATAAGGTGTGTAGGGGGGTATTAGCTACTGAGCTATATAACCCTTGCACTCCACCCAGGTCTGTCACATTACTTACAGAGCTACATCCCCCACCCCCCGGTTGCAACTTTTTCTTGGAGGGTGGGGGTGGGGGGTGGCAGCAAGGTTATTATCATTAACGAAAACTAACGAAATGACAAAAACTAGAATTGTAAAAACATTTTTGTTAACTGAAATAAATAAAAACTATAATTAAAAGAAAAAAAACAATAACTAACTGAAACTGTATTGTGTGCTTACAAAACTAACTAAAATGTATAAAAATTATGGATGAAATTCCCTTCGTTTTCGTCTTTGTCAGTGTCGGATTGATATAAAATCAATTTATTTCCCTCAAGCAATTTTAGCTGGAGGCACCATATGATATTTAATGGTCCGTCACTTCTTGCCACTTGTCGTTTAGTCATCTTCTCATCCCCACTCTACCTGGAAACATGGAGACTAAAGTTGGGAGAAAGCAGCAGAGTCCTGTCGGGGATTTATTTGAATTTGACGGTGAAGAAGAAAAAAGATATAAAGAAACTAAAACTAAACTAAAACCAAGCATTTAGAAAATAACAAAACCTAATAAAAACTAGTAAACCTGCTCTAAAAATGAATTAAAATTAGCTGAATTAGAGAAAAAAAGTCAAAACTAAATAAAACTAAACTATAATGAAAAATCCAAAACTATTATAACCTTGGGTGGCAGGAGGTTGATGGTGAGGTGAGGGGGTATTTGTTCAAAAAAGGTTGAGAACCACTGCACTACAACTATAACTTATAACTAAAACTGTGCGCTCTAACCTCAGTGGCCTTCATGTTTATTTCAGTGTGACAGCGTGCTGCATGTGACGTCTTTGTCATTGTTGTTTTTGCACATGTGAGTCATTTAAGGACTGTGACCATTTCACTCTGGAATCTGGTACCAGCCACATTTAAAAACAATATGAACACCAAACAAAACTGATCTGAGCCATAAATCTGAAATGAGCACTACTACTACAGCCTTATACCTCCAATCCAAATCAAACAATTCTGATTAATGAGTCTCCTTTCTCACCTTAAAAACAAACATTTCCCCCCTCAGCATGGTCACTGTGTCAAAGTCCCCGTCACAGATGTCAGGGGGCTGGTTGCCAGGCTTCTTGGGCGGTTGTGGAGGGGGAGCAGGAGGCCTGGGCGGAGGTGGTGGAGGAGCAGGGACATCTTTTCTGATAGGCGGTGTGACAGGTTCTGTTTCACGCCGGGGTTGGGTCAGGGTGGAGGTGTGGAGGACGGGTGGAGATGTAGGGCTGGGGCTTGGATCTGGGACATCTGGAATACTGCTGGTGGGATCTGGAGCAGGAGGGGGGTCGGTGGGGGAAGAGGAGGTGGGATCATCTTCAGGAGGAGAAGGGTGCGTCGGGGAGTTGTGCTTTGGTTCGTCATCAGGGGAGGGAGATGTGTGGGGAGCATCGGTGACCAGAGGAGGACCTGAGGAGAGAACATGAAGAGCTTTAGTTTAGAACGGGGGCCACATTACAGACCAGTTTGATCTCAAGCAGGTCGGACCAGTAAAATAATAACATGATAACCTATAGATAATGAAAACTTCAAACTTTCCTCTATGTTTTAGAGTCAAAAAGTAAAATTACATAAGGTAAGGTAAGGTAAAGTAAGATAAGATAAGATAAGATAAGATAAGATAAGATAAGATAAGATAAGATAAGATAAGATAAGGTAAGGTAAGGTAAGGTAAGGTAAGGTAAGGTAAGGTAAGGTAAGGTAAGATAAGATGGGATAAGATAAGACAAGACAAGACAAGACAAGACAAGACAAGACAAGATAAGATAAGATAAGATAAGATAAGATAAGATAAGGTAAGGTAAGGTAAGATAAGGTAAGGTAAGGTAAGATAAGATGGGATAAGATAAGAGAAGATAAGACAAGACAAGACAAGATAAGGTAAGATAAGGTAAGGTAAGATAAGATAAGATAAGATAAGATGGGATAAGATAAGGGAAGATAAGATAAGAGAAGACAAGACAAGACAAGACAAGATAAGATAAGGTAAGATAAGATAAGATAAGATAAGATAAGATAAGATAAGATAAGATAAGATAAGATAAGATAAGGTAAGATAAGGTAAGATAAGATAAGATAAGATAAGATAAGATAAGGTAAGATAAGGTAAGATAAGATAAGATAAGATAAGATAAGATAAGATAAGATAAGATAAGATAAGATAAGATAAGATAAGATGGGATAAGATAAGGGAAGATAAGGGAAGACAAGACACGACACGACAAGACAAGACAAGACAAGATAAGATAAGATAAGATACGATAAGATAAGATAAGATAAGGTAGGGTAAGGTAAGGTAAGGTAAGGTGAAATAAGACAAGACAAGATAAGATAAGATAAGATAAGATAAGATAAGATAAGATGAACTTTATTGATCTCATAATGGTGAAATTTCACAGTTAGCAGCAAAAATACAACAAGCAAGTGCAGCGAAAAAGATGGGTAGAAAAAACTACAAACGAGGGAAAAAATGAAAATATAAAGAGAAAAATAACAAATTTGGCATTTATATAAATATTAATATAAATAAAGAATTAGAATTTAAAAATTAAATGTTATTTACATGATGAAAATGTTTGAATGTTTGAATGTAAACCAGAGTTACTATCACTATCTAAAAAGCAGAGAATGGACAAAACAAAGAACTGACTCCAGCAGGGGACTTCTAACGGGGTATTCAGTTGTTTATGATCTGCATTTTTACTGCATCTGTCACTAAATATTACACATTAAGCCAGATATGTCAAACTCATTTTAGTTTCGGGGTTTCAGGCCAACATTATCTCCAGTAAAATAATAACATAATAATATATAAATAATGCCATCTCCAAACTTTTCTCTATATTTTAGAGTGAAAAAAAGACAAATTACATGATGAAAATGTGTATATCTACCAACTATCCTTTCACAAACAATGTGAATAGCATAAACATCCATGAACAACCTGAAATGTCGTACGAAAAATAAGTGAATTATAACACTTTTATGCCTCAGCTTATGTGCATTACAACTTCCACATCACAGTGGATCTACAAATACACAGGACATTTAAGCATTTAGCTTTATCATCAATACAACTTGTCTAGACACAGTGACACCCATGACCTTCAATGTCTGTCCTGTGGGCCGGATTGGACCCTTTGGGGGGTCAGTTTTGGTCCGTGGGCTGCATGTTTGACACCCCTGGTTTAGAAGCTTTAGTTTGTGTCGTTTTTTTTTTTTAAATTACATTTGTTGTGTATGACATGCAGCAATTGATACACAAAGGAATTACATTTGAAATCACTTTTGGGAAGGTAAAAATTCTAACTAAATGCATTAAAACTAAAGTAAGAAGCCTGGTTTTAAAAAGTTAAGGAGAAAAAACTACATTAAAGTGCATATTTGCATAAAAAATAGGGTGCAAAAGTAAGAAGTTGGAAGATACAGTAACAAGTAAATAAACAAGTAAATACAGTAACTTGGCTTTGGTACAGTAATAAAGTATTTGTACTTTAATTTTGGATATCATCGTCTTTATCTCTCTCTCACATGAATAAAATGTCATTTTCCATTTTGCTCCGCCTCTATAAGCGCCGTTAATTGAGTGTGACTGTGCCGCTCTTTGGAAAAATCACGGCTGGTTGCTATGAGAGGAAAACACACTCGTAGTTATATAATACGTCCGGACATCTGATGAGCTTGAAGACGTATTGAGTTAAAGTGAGCCTAAAATGTGTCTCAGAATATATCAGTATGTGGAGGAATTCAATACACACAGGACTTTAGCATGTAATATGATCTATACAACAAACATGTTTTGTTTCCAGGGTGCTGCATTTGTCCGCTGAAGCTTTACGCTGTCTAAAAACAGCACCTCAAGACCCTTCCGAGATATTTTTATCCTTTAATACCACACTGTGATGACATCAACTGCTTTATTTTCCTTATAGGAAAAAACACCTCTTTGTATTGCAGCTGCCACAGTGGAACTATGTCCCTAAACAATGAAAAGAAATTAATTTTCGACATAAAAATCCCCCATTACTCCCAGTACTAAAGCAGAGGTAAAAGAATATTATCAACAGTGGATGTGCTTTGGTTCTACCGGGGGGTTCAGTTCAATTTATTGTCATTACTTGCATATACATAAAACAAAATCAGCACTCAGGACCGGCAATTTCTATAAAAATTAGTCTTATGTTAAAATAATAACAGTAAGACCTAATAATAAAGTGTCTTTTAAGCAGCTACATATTTATCATAGGTTGACTCTTATAATATATACATGAAAACATCTAAAAAGAGCTGAGAATTCCACATACTGCCCAGAACTAAACAACAGACAGAGAAATTTAGTGATTCACTGTTGAACTGTTTAATATTTAGGAGCTAAAAAGCCAGATATTTCTTTTAGGAGTCATTACACATAATAAAAATGACTTATAAGCACTGGATATTGGACTCATACGCTCTCTACCTCCAGAAGCATTACTCAAAATACATAAAAATGTTGTTCAGTGTTTATGGGGAGTAGTTTGCTGGCATTATGACCACAACACATTAATAAGCTGTTTTTTTCCATTACGCCAGCGGGCAAAAAGAAAGTAATGGTGCTTTAATTTAACAAAACATTAACTATATTCTTTCCAAGTCACTTTGTAATAGTGACTGGCTACTGTTTTACAAAAGTACACTGTAAAAAATGACTGTAGAATTAACACAAAAAAGTTGTAAAATTGCAACATAAAAAAAACTGTAAGTGACAATACAATGCAAAGTTGTTCATTTGAAAAGATTTTTGTGTTAACGATTAAATCAAATATAGCTGTAGTTCTTACAGGAAGAGTATGTTAACAAAACCAGATTTGTATGTAGAAATTATGTATTTCTATTGTTTTAGAAAATAAAACTATAAATTGAAATACAGTGTGGTACCATTTAAATTGCAAGACCAAAATGTTGAATAAAGTAAGTAACTAAGTAAGTAAGTAAAGCTTTATTTATATAGCACTTTTTAAAACATGTTACAAAGTACTTCACATAAAGGAGAGACAGATCAAATCAAATCAAATTTTATCTAGCGCCAAATCATAACAAAAGTATAAATAACGGTGTATTTGCTTTTTTTATGAATATGTAAAAAAGTTATAAAAAAGTAAACATTTAACAATGTAACATTTTAAATTTGTGAATTAATGGGTTGGTAGAGTTGGTAGAGTGACTCGTCCAATAACCAAAGGGTTGGTGGTTCGAATCCTGGCTCCGACTGTCCATATGTCAAAGTGTCCATGGAAGACACTGAACCTTAAATTGCTCCCAGTTGGACCTGGTGGTTTTGGAAAGAGCTTTGGACACCATGAAGGCGTATAACATATGCTAAATAAGTGCAGTCCATTTACCAGTTAAATCTACATGTTTAAAATGTTAAATCTACTTGTTACTCTGTAAATATGTTTACAGTTGGATGTGGGTTTTTTTTTTTACAGTATTGTTCTGGAAACCACAGCTGCCAGTTTTTTTTTCTGTTAAAACAAAAGGATATTTTTTTGCAGTGTAGCAAAGTGAAAGCTTCACCAAATACTGCGAGATGACCTTGCTGATCCTTCCCCCTTAGTTAAACTGTAAAATGTCAACAAATGACTGTAATGAGGAAAACTCCACCGGGTCTGCTGACAACTGCAGAGCTGCTTGTCCTTCACATGAAAACCTCTACAAAGGAACTTGCATGTTTGTTTCTCACAGGACCGTTTACGCCTTAGTCTCTATTTACAGTCTCCAGCTCGTATGTCTCATCCAATCATAGCTTTTATCCAACACAGTCTTTTAGATCTGTTTAATAAAGGAAACTACTGTATAATTTGAGCCAAAACATTTACCACACTGTATTTAGAGCACTTAACCAGCGAGACATTACTTTGGAAAATTAAACAGCCAAAAATCTGGTTTACTTCGAATAAAACGTCAAGTTTAGAGGGATCAATAGACCACTGTTGAGGGTGAGGAAAGATTAAACTGAAACCATAGAGGGGATTCCTAAAGGGAGTTTTGGATGTTTTGGTTATGTGATGTTAGAGATGTGATGAAGCCAGAACAATAAGAGGGAAATAACACATGGGAAAGTCCTTATTTTAAAGGGGTCATATTTGGCTAAACCCACTTTTATTAGTCTTTGGTTCATTTATTTGTGTATTTGGATCCTAATAGTGAAAAGTGTGTGGTTACTTTCAGTGACCTTGTATTTGTGCACTGATTTATTTATTTCTGTTTGTCACATTGCACTTAGGATGCAGTGACGTGCAGTCAGAGGAGGCAGGGGAGGCAGAGCCTCCCTTGTCAATCTTGAAAAGAAAAAAAAGTTAACTATAAAATATAATAAACGTTGATAGTTGTCAGCTGGTATGTCCTATAAACTCATTTTCCGTTCGAATCCAATTTTGTTATTATTATTATTATTTTTTTTTGTCAATTAGAATAGCAGAATTTCCGCATGCTCCATTCAAATACAGGGAGGAGATGCGCCGTGAGGCAGCGCTGTGCTGTGCCTCCAGAACTGTCTCCTCCCCTCATGAACTCTGCTGGTACCGATGAAAATATTGTGTCGCTGTCCCTCTGTATATCGCAGTTAAAATGCTTTCAAACACTCTGATTATATGCTCTATCCTTCCATAATCTGCATAACGTATGGAATGTATTTCTGTAATGTGTTTAGGCTCGCAGATTAATCATAAAACCACAGTGAAAAAGTCACTAGGGGAGGCAAACAGTACCCCTGCCTCATGATAGATGGCGCCTGTGAGTCCACAGATTCATGTGCTTATAATCTTCTTCGTTCTTTTTTATACACTTTAATTCACCTCATCAAAAATGGAGGATTACATTTCTGAGCTGAGAATGGATGGATTTCATGTACAAATAAAGGTAAGACCATAAACTTTTTTTTATTTTTAGTTTGAAATGGCTCTTTTTGAAGGTTTCCTGTTGAGTTCCTGCCAGTCTACCTATGCTGACTTGATGCAGAGCCCATATACCCAGGCCATTCTTTTTGCTCACTCTCTATTCCAGTTTCTCAGGCCACCATATATTTGTATCTGGCTCTGAAAGAGTCAGTGCCTCCCCAGCCATGAACCCCACTGCACGTCACTATTAGGATGTGGGCTGATGTCTGTGGTAAGCTGCAAATTAATTGCCCGTATGGGATAAATAAAATTTTATGAATCTGAAAATAAAGTTTGAATTTGAACCCTCCAGATGCTGCGAAGATATCTTTATATTCATTTTTGACAAAAATCAAGTGGATTTCTATAACCCGTTTAAATTCCTGTTTAAGCCTTTTATGCATCCTGGTCACTACAGTGGACAGTTATTCTCCAGCTGTTCTCTTGTATATTCATGGGTTTTGTTGGTTTAGTTCCATATCAGCGAACACCATGGCTGTTTACGCACCACCCCATTCACTGATATTCAGACCATTACAGTCACTTTGCTGTTCTTCATAAACCTGATCTGCACTAACATGTTTGAGTGTAAATCACCTGTTATTTGTTAGACACAAAGGTTTTTTTTTTTGCATGTTATTTCCATGACGTGAGTAATAACTAGGACTAGAACATGTTAAAATGTGAGAAAACATCAGATTTGCAGCATTAAAAATATTTTTATTTCATGGTTTTCACATTACTTTCTTACCGAACAGGATTAAGGCCACTGGACTTTAATCTCAGAATTCTGACTTTAACTCAGAATTCTGACTTTAAACTAAGAATTCTGACTTTTTTCTCAGAATTCTGACTTAAACTCAGAATTTTGACGTTAATCTCAGAATTCTAACTTGTTACTACGAATTCTGACTTTAATTTCAGAATTCTGACTTTTTTTCTCATAATAATAAGAAGAAATACATATTGGACCTTAGTTTATTGTATTTTTTCCCAGTGGCCCTAATCCTCTTCTGTACTTTCTGATATTGGGTTTTAAACACACGTTTCTTTACTTCAAAAATTAAATGCATGGACATTTTTGTAACTCCATGAAAAAAAAATTGATCGCATTGTTTGTTTTTCATGTGTAAGGAGGAATAAAAACACTCAAGAAAAAAATCTTTACTAAGGTTCTCGTAATTCATGCATGAAAGGGTTAATTTGTTATGTTTTATAACGTTACGTCACGACATTTGCACATATAAGGTCAAGACTTCCGACGAACATTTCTCTGAGTACGACATAACTGTTTATCAGCAGCAGCGGTTGTAGTAAAAACTGAAAATATGTCCAAACTTCGAGCCCATTGCCTAAAATGTTCAATTGTTCGTTGTATAAATGAACACAAGTGGTTGAACGAGACAGAGCAGCACAGTCAACAAACTGGAGGGGGTGGGGTGTGAAGTGGCTCATTTGTATTTAAAGGGCCAGTGCTCAAAATGACATTTCTGAGGGGGGGTGGAGGTGGCGGGTTTAGGAAAAAAAGAAAAAAAGACCTTTCTGGTGTCATTATTCATAAATAGGGTTGAAGATGGACCTGTGGAGTTGAATTAATGAAGAATTCAGACCTGAGCATAGCATTTTCAGTTTACGTAGACCACAGGGAAATGTTTTAAAATGCATAATTCCATTTAAAAAAAACAAAATATCACTCCTTTAAAGTACAATCTTAGCTCAACAATGCTGTTCTGTTCAGATTTCAGATCTGTAGGTTTGTTTCTATTCAGGGCTCCAGGGCTAATGCACCAGAACACATAAGCATGTTACACTCTGATACACATATGTTCTCTCTCTCTAGCCAACTGCACACACACAAAGATGCTATCTGTCAATTAACAATGCCATGCATTCACTGGGAGAAGGATGAGGACATCATAACGGCATGTGTGATAGGCTATTTGGAGTCAAGTCCACTGCTGATTATTGTGTTCATGTTCGTTACAAGGCTGCTTGTCTTTCCTTGACTAGAGCAGCGATACAAGTGCATGATATAACTCAGGGGTGTCAAACTTATCGCTCGTGGGCCAAAAGTGGCCTGTGGGAGGAATTTGTGAAAAGCAAAAATTCCACTGAAGACATAAACCTATTTGAAGACTGCCATTATATCAGGCCGCCTAGGTGTCTTCATGTTTTCTTTGCAATAAAAACAATCCGAAAAGTCTTTTTTGGCAATTCCTCTGCACCTTTGTTTTCAGGAAGAACTTAACTTTCAATTAACCATTAACTCGTAAAGACCCAATGTTACTTTTGTGGCAGTTCCCAAATGATTTTTTCCTCTCTATTCAACTTTTCTTAACTGATTTATCACCATTTATTATAAAATTATCTCCAGAATTTTGCATTTTTTCAGTGTAAATCATCTATTTTCCTATATTAAATTCAGTGATCATGTAAATGTTCATAAAAGCTCGGATTAAAGTTGAGTGATACTATGTCAAAACAGAGAAAACTAAAGAAAATGTGATTTTTTTTCAGCAAAGATATCAATATCTGAACATAAAATAAGTCTCTCCATCCGCTGTCATTGATCCAACTCTGTGGGTTTTACAGGTGCATAAATGTTGTAGAAGATGACGATGTTTCCACGGTAACTATGGAGCCTCTGAAAGTCCAAATGGGTCATATCTGATGACCACGAAAAGATGACAAACTGCATTTTACAGCAGTTATTTACATGGATTGATAGGATAAGTGGATCAACAGGGATTAAACACTTTAGATTAATAGATCCATTTACTTGTCAGAGGCTGTTTGGGTCTTTATGGGTTAATTATCATTATTATAAATAATAAATACTTCAAACCATTTTTAGCATATTTATTATAAGAAACAACAGTAAATATCCATAATGAAAGTTTTTGAGATTGCAAAAATAAACTTTCAACTATTTTACATCTGCTCAAACATGCTTTTTGATCTTGAATATTCAGTATTCATATTATGGCTTCATATTTTTTGCTATGTTTAGGCGTTTTTTAACCTGTGTGGAAGTCTCTGAAACAGTTCCTTTACACTTGTAATAGAGTCCCACATTGCTGCTGTAAAGCTCAGGATCTCAGCTTTCTGATGCCGTTTGAATTTTGTGGATAGCACAAATGGTTCAGATGTTACAGCGATGAAGTAAGAGATTGCCGTTGTTAATGGGTTAACAATCAAGGGTATCATTCAGGGGCCAAACACAGCCCAATTCAGTCCCAAGAGGGTCAGATCAGTAACATTTTATCATAATAACCTATAAATCATGGCAACACCAAAGTGCATTTTCCAATTAAAACATGTAGGATACATGAATCAGACATGTATATAGAGCATTCAGAGGCCAAAAACCAGAATAACTGTGCATGTAGTCAGTGAGAGGAAGAATGGAATAGGTATACTTTAGTATATTACTGTCCCAAAAATAACTAGGGAAAACTGTATACATGTGCAAAAACAGAAACGAACATGGCCCATAAATAAAAGCACCTGTCCAGCACTGAATATCCAAAACAGATATGTCAAAAACAGAATGACTACATGGTCCGACTCCAAACAAGTGGGCTAACTTAGCTGGTAGCCAAATTTCCTTGCACACATCACCCAAAAGTTATGAATAACAAGGATATTTATTTTTCCTGGAGCAGATGACTCACAAAAATGTTGATCTAAAATGTATATACAGCAAAATGTATATTAACAGCACTATTCTTTCTGATAACTGAAAAAAACTAAGTAGCATTATTGCAGTTGAATAAACCAAACACTGTTGGTATTGCATTTGCATTTTCTCACCATATATATACTGAATGCCTTTGATGTCATCCTCATGCAGTGTGAAGTTATGAGTGTGAATCCACTGGTAGAAAGGAGCCATGATGGCGCTGGGGTTATCCGAGTGCTCCAGACCCAAAGCATGACCAAGTTCATGGACCGCAACCAGGAACAGGTCTATACCTGCAACACAGAAACAGCAAATAGGGAACAGTTTTCAGACATAATTAGTTAACATGGTCTATTTTTGTAAATGACATAAAGCAAGACCATGTTGAAGATCCAACGTGTAGGATTTGGGGAGATTTAGGACGTTTAGTTGCAGAAATTAAACTTAATGAGTCAGAAGTAGCTCAGAATTCAACGTTGTATTCTATTTTATGGCAGGTGACATTTTGTGTTTAAGGGGTCATATTTTGCTAAACCCACTTTTGTTCGTCTTTGGTACATTCATTTGTGTATTTGGACCCTAATAGTTCATAAAGTTTGAATTTGAACCCTCCAGGTGCTGCAAAGCTATGTTTATATTAATCCCGGCAAAAATTTAGTGGATTTCTGATCATTTGTTCCTTGTGCCAGTATCAACATTTCCTGAAAATTTCATGAAAATCCATCCATAACTTTTTGAGTTATTTTGCTAACACACAAACAAACAAACCCTGATGAAAACATAACCTCCTTGGTGGAGGTAAAAAAAAAAAAAAAAAACTCCACCCAGCTCACTAACCTTCTGGGTTCTGGTTATCCAGTGTCCAAGGCTCATCTGCATCAAAGTGTGTATCTCCACCCATTCCTGGTCCGGGATAGTAGGCATGGGCCAACGACCCCCCCTCACCATCAAATAAGGACATGTCACCGTGGAAACCAGAGGCAAACAGTAACAGGATGTCAGCCAGGTCAGTGTGGTTGCCATTGTTCAGGATGGTGTTTACAGCAGGTAACTCCTCAAAGGTGAGCGGCGTGACCCGCCTCCACACGTCAAAGGCTTTACGGATAGCGTCATACGTTCGCTTCTCTCCCAGCGAGGAGGGAATGTGCTGGTTCACAATACTGAAACAAGAAAAAAATAGAAATTTGAGTCAGTACACTGATGTAAACTGCTTTACTGTTGTAGTAGTTCTAAATATTGGCTCAGGAAACCTGTAAGTGATGTGGTCTTTGCTCCACTGCTGTCCAGTGAGAGCGTAGCGTTTTTTTCTCGCTCCGTCATCCATCTCATCAGCTTTTCTGTCTGGGAGGCCACAACGAGGCCGGCGCATGGCACTACGAACCAAACAAATGCACAAAAACAGAATGTAAACAGTCTTTTAGCTGCACCAAATCACTGCAGAATTTAGTCTGAATGCAGTTACTATGTAAACTGACTGTATTAAAAGGTTCATCATGTAATCTTCTGCAGATGGCAACCAACTGAATACCCACTGTTACCCTCTCCTACATCGACCACAAAAAATGTGAAAACACTAATTAGAGGAACTTTTGTTTAGTCAGTTTTGTAGTTAAGGGGATGATAAATCTGCAAGAACAGGAGGTGATGCTAATTACCTTAACACTGTAATCCGCCCATATTAAACAGAAAAAAGGGAAAACAACAGGTCAGTTCTGAACTACTGTAAAAACATGGTGGTGCAGTTTAATGTAATAATATAATCATGAATATTATGTGCAATTACAGCTTCTTAAATCCCCCTAAATCTTTGGACCTTTAAATTAACCCTTAAAGACCCACAACTATTTTTGTCACAGCTTCCAACTAACTTATTTTTTGTCTTTCCTAAGTGATTTATGACCATTTAATCTAATACTATGCTCTGCATTTTACATTTTTTATATATATTTTCCTTTATTTAATTTACTGATCCTGTAGATGTTTGTAAAATCTGAGTAGATTCAAAGGTTATTAGATCAAATCCGAAAAAAAATGCAGAAAAATTTGCTTCTTCAACAAAATATTTCATTAAGTGAATATAAAAACAAGCATCTCCATCCACTGTCATTGATCCAACTCCATGGGTTTTACTGGTGAGTCAACGTTGTACCAGATGACAGTGTTTCCACATTCTCTACAGAGTCTCTAAACGTCGGAACGGGTCATATCTGATGACCACGAAAAGCTGAGAAACTGCCTTTTATTTGAATTATTTAGATGTATTGATAGGATGAGTGGTTCAAGAGTTGTTAACCTCCTGAGACCCAGGAAATGTCAGCAAAGTACAAGCTTTTTTTTGTTTTGATTAAATAAGTGCCTATATTGGAAACATCAGGATACAACAGTTTTTTCAGATGCAGTTTTTAAAATTTTTATGGAATGTCCTTGGTGGTGGACAGTTTTCTTTTCTTTCTTTTTTTTTTGTATGAAGTTGTGAAACTCTTGTCCACAAATGTGGACAGAAAACCCATAGCTGGGTCTGAGGAGGTTAAACGTGTTAAATCAGTAGATGCTTTTGGTCAGTGGTGGATGTTTGGGACTTTATGGGTTAAAAAAAAAAAGAAAAAAACATACGATAGAATGCATGAATACTCCACGGGATCAGTACATTTTGCTTCAGGTCACTGTATGTACAGTACATTAAAGGGGTCATATTTTGCTAAACCCACTTTTATTAGTCTTTGGTTCATTTATTTGTGTATTTGGACCCTAATAGTTCATAAAGTTTTAATTTGAACCCTCCAGGTGCTGCAAAACTATCTTTATATTCATTTTGGCTAAAAGCAAGTGGATTTCTACAACCTGTTTTAATTCCTGCTTAATTTGTTGCGTTTCATAACTAGTTACATCACGACATTTGCACATATAAGGTCAAGACTTCTAACGAACATTTCTCCGAGTACGACATAATTGTTTATCAGCAGCAGCGGTTGTAATAAAAACTGAAAATGTGTCCAAACTTTGAGCCGATTACCTAAAATGTTCAGTTGTTGGTTGTATTAATGAACTCAAGTGGCTGAACAGGACAGAAAGCATGGTCAACAACCTGGAAGGGGAGGGGCATGAAGTGGCTCATTTGCATTTAAAGGGCCAGCACTCAGAACAACTTTTCTGGTGTCATTAGTCATAAATAAGGTTGAAAATGGACTGTGGAGTTGAAATTAATGAAGAATTCAGACCCAAGCATGGCATTTACAGTTAATGTAGACCACAGGGAAATGTTTGAAAATGCATAATTCCATTTAAAAATGCAAAATATCACACCTTTAAGAGAAGTCATTTTACCAATATTCTGCCTGTTACTAAATGTTTTGCATATTTTTAGATCCACTGTGATCTGTAAGTTGTAATTTCCATGTGTAAATGATAAACAGAGGCATAATATAGTTAAAATTGTACTTATATTCCTTAAGACATTTCAGGTCGTTCATGTTATTCACATTTTTAATGAAACTTGAAGATGGACCTGTGGAGTTGAATGAATGAAGAATTCAGACCCAAGCATAGCATTTACAGTTTATGTAAACCACAGGGAAATGTTTGAAAATGCATAATTCCATTTAAAAAAGCCAAATATCACTCCTTTAATACAGTAAAGTTTCTGACACAGATCCTCTGCAAAGCATGTGCAGATACAAAACAAGAAGGAACTCACGCAACAGTGGCAGCATCCATTTCACCCGTCACCTTCAGGCCGTAGAACTGCTGCATGTCGCTGATGGCTTTGGACAGAATCTGAGCCGACTGCATGGTGGACATCTGTCTGCTCGCTTGGGACAGGTAGCCAAAGTTGCGAAGCCATGACTGTGAGGAGAAAATGAGAAGTCGGTTAATACATGTGTGACGAATGGCGTATGCATCGTGTACGTTAATCCGGGAACAAGCCGCTGTCTAATAATGCATCTGAGGAGTTAAAAGAAAAAAGAAAGTAGAGACAGAAACCAGATGGCTTCTATTAACATCGCAGCATTCCTGTGCCTTCTGCTCACTGACAGCCAAGATGAGGAGGAGAGGAAACGAAGAGAGGAGAGACGTAAACTACATTTCAGTTTGACCCTAGTATCCACAGTAAACACACAATCCTGCATTTGTTTGTGCATTAAATGACAGGACTGGCTCACAGTTTAGTGACATATCGTGAATTTTCCCTCTTTATTTCATGTTCACTGACAGAGAAATTGAGCGTACGGAGCCACGTAGCCAGGAAAACAGGAGGATGGCTCCTGAGGGGGGAAAAAATTCTTCTGTCAAGTTTTTAGGATCTGCCCTTTTAAGAAGCCTCAGCTCAAAAACAACCCCATGGGCCCTCTCACACAGCTGCATCATGGGAGTCGTATACTTTCAAGCCTGCGCAGCAACGTGCACAATAATAGACTGTCTATGAAATTCCTTAAAGGCCATCTGCACAGCATGACAAGCCACAGCTAAACTAATGCATAAGCAAGATGATTAGACGTGTCATTAGTGTAAATGATGACACTGCAGTAATGCTCTTCAATCAAGTCTGCACTAGTTGGCAAGGTTTTAAAAATACACCATCATTATGAAAAATACTACATTGTTAATGAAACTAAGGATCATTTTGATTATTAACTAATATTCTTTAATAAATATATGGTAGAAATGAATATTATTTCTTAAAATGATGTCAAATTATTCCCTGGTGTTAAGAAAAAACACCATATTTACGTATAAATTGGACTGTGCTTGTACTTAAATGTGATGCTTTTCTTTACATTCAAATGCTAAATCAAACATGCGCCAAATGGGCTAAAACCAGCCCACCAAAGGGTCCAACCCAGCCCATGGAATGAATGTTTGAGGTACAAAAATTACACTGAAGATATTAATAGTCACGGGTGTCATTTTAGTTCAGGTGCCACATACATCCTTGTTTGATCTGAAGTGGGTCAGACCAGTGAAATAATATTCAATTCAACTTTATTTATAGAGCACATTTCATGCACAAGGCAGACTCAATGTGCTTCACAACAGGTATATAACTTAAAATATGGATATGAAAACAAACAACAAATAAACAGTAGAAGAAAGGAATCCCCCGTCCTTAGACCCTCCTTCTTGGCAAGGAAAAACTCCAAAAACCCAGAGGGAAAAGATAAAATAATAGCATAATAACCTTTTTTTTAGTGTGAAAAAGTTAAATTACATGATGTTTACATTTACAAACTACTATTTTACAAAAAAATTTTAATAATCTGTAAAACCTGACATTTGTTTCAAGAAAATAAGAGGAATTTTAACAGTAACTAGCGCGTTTCTAAACATGGTAGTTTTTATGCTAAAGAGAGCTGACTTTTGGGAAAAAATCCCCTGGCATTTTCAGTTGAACAACCTCTCAGCTGGCATGTCAGTTTCTGCACATGAAATCTGACACCATGGCAATGTGGTCCTATTGTTTATCTGTTGCTAGGTAACCCAGTTCAATGATGATTCTATGATTCTGGGCATAGCAACGTGATTGTAAGGCTGTTGTGTTCCAAAATTACTAATATCTCCCAAAATATTGGTCCTATCAGCTTGCTGTTTCCGTTAGTCTTTGCCTTGACCAAAAATATATAAATCTGCCAAACTGCAGCAGTCAGCTCTGTAAGCCTTTTGTGTGATACCCGAGACACACACACAAACAGAGTCCACTTCCCTTTTATAATATACAGTCGAGGAAAAAATTATTAGACCACCTATGTTTTCTTCAATTTCTTGTTCATTTTAATGCCTGGTACAACTAAAGGCACATTTCTTTGGACAAATATAATGATAACAACACAAATAGCTCATAAGAGTTTAATTTCAGAGCTGATATCTATCCATTTTCCATGTTTTCTTGATAATAACCAAAATCACTTAAGTTTTTCAATATCTATGGCACTGTACTGACAAAAACAGTGCTTTCAGGCATTCCGTGTTTTCTTTTCTGTCTGTTTTAGTCACATGATACACACAGGAGTTAGTACTTGATTGCATAACCATTGTTTTCGATGACTTTTGATGGTCTAATAACTTTTTCCCCGACTGTATATCCCTATTTGATCTCAGGTGGGTCAGACCAGTAAAATAATAGCATAATAACCTCTCTTTTAGTGTGAAAAAAGTAAAATTATATGATGTTTATATTTTCAAACTACCTTTTTACAAAAAATGTGAATAATCTGTACAACCTGACATTTGTTACAAGGAAATAAGAGGAATTTATCAATAAGAAGCGCGTTTCTAGACGTGGTAGTTTTTTTTTTCCATTGTTTTTGATGACTTTTGATGGTCTAATCATTCTTCCCCGGCTATAGATATGCCTGTCACTAAATATTCTTCCACTGAGATTTATAAGTTGTAATGCACATGTAAATGAGAAACTGAGGCGTAATATTGTTAAAATTGCACTTTTACTTTTACTTTTTTGCCCTAAAACAATAAGAAAATGAATATTTATATGTTTTTATGCTATTATTTTACTGGTCTGGCCTGCTTGAGCTTAAACTGGGTGGTATGTGACCCCTGACCTAAAATAAGTTTGACACCCCTGCACTAAATCTTATTTTATACATTATGTTTATTGCTTTTTGAGTAGCTCATATGTGTGCCACATGTGCAGTGTTATTTGGAAACAGGTCATAAGGTCAAACAACACCTTCCTGATGTTCTGATGTTATGGAAACACAACAAAGATGAGGTAAATCACTTATTAAAGACTATATTACACTAAATCGCAGGTGTCAAACATGCGCCCCGGGGGCCAAATTCGGCCCTCCAAAGGGTCCAGTCCGGCCCTTGGGATGAATTTGTGAAATGCAAAAATTACACTAAAATATTAACAATCCTTTGAGTTCAAGTTCCATATTTAGACCAATTCAATCTCAAGTGGCCAGGACCAGTAAAATACTATCATAATAACATATAAATACTCACAACTCCACATTTTTCTCTTTGTAAATGTAAATATTTTCATGTATTTACACTAAAACAAAGTATAATTTCGCAAAAAATGTGAATAGCCTGAACAAATATGAACAACCTGAAATTTCTTAAGAGAAATAAGTGCAATTTTAACAATATTCTGCCTGTTACTCAATGTTTTGTGTATTTGTAGATCCACTGTGATCTGTAAGTTATAATGTACACATGTAAATGATAAACTGAGGCATAATATTGTTGAATTTACACTTATTTTTTCAGTTTTGTCATGTTATTCACATCTTTTGAAAGGATAGTTTGTAGATGTAAACCTTTTCATAATGTAAATTTACTTTTTTTGCTGTAAAACACAGAAAAAAGTTTGGTGTTGACATTATTTATATATTATTATGTTATTATTTTACTGGTTCGGCCCACTGCAGATCAAATTTAGCTGAATGTGGCCCCGGACCTAAAGTGAGTTTGACACCCTTGTACTAAATGAACTGAATGCATGCAAGAAAAAGGATCTTCACGGTCTTAAGATTAAGACAGGTGTCAAACATCTGGTCCGCCAAAGGGTCCAGTCCAGCCTGTAGGATGAATTTGTGAAATGCAAAAATTACACTAAGGTATTAACAATTCTTTTAGTTCAGGTTCCACATTCAGATCAGTTCAATCTCAAGTGGCCAGGACCAGTCAAATACTATCATTATAACATTAATAATGACAACTCCAAATTTTTCTCTCTTTTCTCTCTTAACTCTCATATAGTTGATAATGCCATGATGTTTAAAGTCTGAACCGGTGGCCTAATTGAGAAAAAAAAACAGCATAGGCAAGCTACGACATCAAGACATGGAGGTGTGAATGAAAACTTGATAAAACAGAGATTATGGCAAAAATCAGAGGTTCTAATAAGCTAAATAAATTATTAGGCTATTGTTATTGAGCTAATTGGGCTATTAAATTAAAACACAAATTATTATTAAATATAATATAGAGTAATTACAGTATGATATATAATAAATAATGTGCTAAGCCTAATATTTTAACTATAATTAGGCCTACTGTTCAGTTCTTCTAGCCTATAGCCTATTCTCATGGTCTACACACATTTTTTAATGCTGCAGGGTACCTTATAGTACAAATTTGTACTTTACATAAAGCTCAAGACCCACTTGTTTACTCTGTGTTTTATGTCTTGATTTGTTTTTACTGTTAATGTTTTTAGTCTTTATGTTTTATTGTGATTGATTTTATATCTGTACAGCACTTTGATTGAAAGCGCTTTACAAATAAATTATTATTATTATAACTTTGGACCCTTTTTCATAGTCTAAAGGTGCAATTCTGGCCTCCTAAAGACCAATATTGTACTTTTGAGAGAACATTCTTAAAAAATTATACAGGTACATAAATGTTCTGATCTCGAACCTCTATTTTTGAGAGTGCACTTGAGATTATATTGGGGTGAATGTGGCCCCTGAACTAAAATGAGTTTGACAGCCCTGTCTTAAGAGGTTCTTCAGGTACTCTACCTCTGCGTTGAAACCCTCCTCCTCCTCCTGGACGTCTGCTACTGCGCCGGACAGGATCTGGGTCAACAAGGACGCTGATGTGATGGTGATGATGATGATGGTTTGTGTCCAGGGATGCTGCGGTGCCATCTTCTTCACCATCTGCTGCTGCTTGTGGTCTCAGATTTGTGGAGGAAAAAAAAATGAAGATGCAATGACAACAACAAGCAGGGATACAGGACACAGCGCAGGATTGGATTTCCTCCCTTTCTCTCACTTGGGAATTTTACGCAACAAGTCAGTTATCTCTTCATTTTTGGTGATGCGCAAAAAAAGTGCTCCAAAGGCAATACACAAAAAAAAGGTGCAAGTAAAAGAAGACAGTGACAGTAACAAAGTGACGCTAATCCATTCCTGGCTGCAGACAGTCTGATGTGCTCCTCTTCAGCCTCATGGCACATTCACACAGCCACCACTCAGCTGTTTCTTCATGCGTACTGACAATATAATACTGGGGATCTGGAGGGTGAATCCGACCTCACCGCTCTCCGCCGTCCGAAATGGCTGATCAGGAGCAGAGACAAAGCTGCAACAAGTCTCCTTCCGCTCTCTGCAGACCCGGAGCGGCTGCGCGTAATTATCAGCGCATAAAAAGTGCCTGAATAGTTGGACAGTGAACTTGATCTTGCGCACGTTGCGCCTCTACAACCGGTGAATCACTGCTGATTTTCCCCTTCAGTCCACAGAAACGTGTTGTCCAAATATTCTTTAGATCACACAGCTGTGTGGCCATACGAGAAAAGACTTTTTATTGTTTCCTATGAGAAGGACCCTCCTCCTAATAAATCAGATCCAGAAAGGCAGTGACCAGTGCGCCATCTGCTGCTCCTACAGAAAATTACACATATAGAAATTACAGAGCAGTGGTGTCAAATGCATTTTAGTTCAGGGGTCACATACAGCCCAATAAGATCTGAAGTGGGCCGGACCAGTAAAATAATAGCATTTTAAACCTAGAACTTATTGGTGGTTCTTTTCAGTTCAACTGGACTGGTTTAGCTCTTTTTCAAAAAAAAAAAAAAAAACCCAAAACAACCCCCCCCCCCCCAAAACAAACAAACAAACAAACAAACAAACAGAGCTAAACCAGTCCAGTTAAACTGAGAACTATGAAGAATGATGACCTGGTCAAAGAAGAACCTACACAGATATAAACCTGGAACTCATGACAACTCCAAACTTCTCTTTTAGTGCAAAAAAAGTAAAAATACATTATGAAATTGCAACTACAGGAAGCTCAAATGGACAAAAAGTGGAACAAATGACTGTTTATAGAGCTCAGAATGGTGGAAAGACTGGATAATGCAAATATATTGAAATATGTGTAATGTACCAAAGCAATGTTGGTTTGTTTTTTGTCAAATATATGTGCAAAAATGTTGACAAAAAAAAAAATTATGAAAATGTTTGCATTTACAAATTATCCTTGCACTTAAAATGTGAACCTGAAATTTGTTATGCCTCATTATAGCATATATGTACACTAGCATGTTGACCCATGGGGGATGTACAGGTTCTAGACGTGTAGTTTTTATGCTGTTGTGTATTTGTGCATGCTGTACCGCATTTGTCCTGCAGTCACCACCAAAGCATTCTGGGTATAGCAATGTGATTGTAAGGCTATTGTATTCAAAATTTACCAATATCTCCCAAAATACTGGTCCTATCAACTTGCTGTTTTCACTAGTCTCTTCTTTGACTAAAAATACACAAGTATGACAAACAGCAGCAGTAAGCTTTTTCTGGATTTTGTGTTAATCCCCAGACACACACCACTTTGCTTTTAGAATTTAGATTCCAACCCAGTGGTCAACAAAAAAAAAAAAAAAAAAAAAAAAAAAAAAACAGTTACAGACAGGCATAGTATTACTATAATTGCACTAACTTTTCTAGATGAATTTCAGGGTATGAAAATTTTTGTGAATATTTTCACAAAATTTCTCTTTTGTAATTTTCCCCAAACAAACAAAAATTTAGCTGTCATTTATAGCTTTTTACACCATTACTTTACTGGTGTAGCCTGCTGGAGATCAGATTGGACTGTATGAAGTCCCTGGACACCCTTGATCGTTTACATCTTCAGTGTAATTTTTGCATTTCACAAACTCATCCCACTGGCCGGTTTTAGTCAGAGGATAAATAAACGGATTGCTCCTTTTGATGAACCCCCCCCCATTCAATTGAAGATAAAACTAGAGTTAATTAAGGTTCAGATTCATTTCCCTGGGACTGTATATGCACAAGTAACTTAGGGCCTTCTTGAATACTACTGCTATATGTAGGATGTCTTTTAATGACAAGAGACTTCATTTATACAAATAGAATATTTATTCAAGTTGCAGATGATATTTATCAAGTCTCTATTTCTACAATCCTCTTCTTGCCTGCCTTTGCCACGGCGACAATGACGATGAGTGAGATGATGATTATCAAGACACAGGCTGCAGGCACCACCACCGTCCATATGTCTGAGAAAATGGAAAAGTGATTTAGTGGCAATATACACCGCAAATGCAGAGAAAAGCCATAAGTTAATGGCAAACATGAAAAATCTTCAACATGAACGGTGTTAAATGCCAGTGTAGCATTGCAATGTAAGAATCTGAGGTAATACAAGATGCTGTAGCAGTGTTAATAAACCTGATTGAGGTCTTTCTGGTTCTCCCAGTAGGATGGGTCCATACGACACCAGGGCTTGGGTATAGTCTGTTCCCACCGCTTCTCGCTTACTGATGGAGTTACAGTTCTGTTATAAATAAGAATAAAGTCAGACTACAGAGTGAAAATACGCAAGTGATGCAGATAATCAATGCAAGCAAACTCCAATGACATGGCTTATACATAAAATTCCGAATTGCATGATAGACCTCTAGTATTAATATTATGATCTCACAGGAGTGCAGGAAATGGTGTCTTCCAGCTCACAGAGTTGCACAGTGCAATGCAGATAAATTTTAGGTTCCGTTTTGAAGCGAAACATGTCAAAGCTGTAGCGAATGGTAGGACCCTCTCCATTTCGGCTCCCGTTGATGAAGGAAACCGTTTTATCACTAGCACACCTGGGTGAGGGGAAGAGGAGAAGCAGGGGCTTTAATTACACAGTTCATTTGATATGACAAATAGGTCATGATGTCAACACTGGGGTGTGCTCTGACCCGTCCAGAAGCAGAGCGTAGGCAGAGTCCTCTGTAGTGTTAGCCGTGGTCTGAGGAGTCTGCGTGGCCCAACACTCACTGACGAGAAGCCGAAAGGAATCTACAGGCTCCGTCTCTGCCACCTCCACATAAACCTACAGACATTTGTAGAGAATTTAGGCGATAGTGTAAACTGCAGGCAGGAAGTTTATATATTTTTTAAGTTGGATGCTTATGACCTTGTGTTACCTTTAAGGGTGACAATGAAACATCTGTCCTGGGACTTCAGATTAACAACAGTCACTGTGGTAAATATGAATTAATGTAAACTGTCCCTGTTAAATAAGCCAATAAAATTAAAAAAAACAAAACTGAATTTCTCCATAGAAAACACCTGTAGTTTGAGTTCTTTAGTGTTGCTATAGCCATTCAGTAAGCTATAGGGAGTCTAACAGGTGCTTTTTAAAAATATTTTATTTTGCAGTTTTCAGTTACGCAACACACAAAAAACAAAACAAACAAAAAAACCCCACACAGGCTCAGATGTGTAACAACTAATCAATTAACTAGCCAGCCCTTTTTCAAAGAAAGAGGGGCAGGAGACAATCAATGGTATACAGATATAATCCTTAGTCCAATTTAACTTCCTCCAAGTATGTGAGAAACAGTCTAAGCACTTGGAAAAGTGTTCGCAGAACATGTCCTCAAAGACCTGAGCTTTTCCATCTGTATTAATAACATATCCTTGTCCCACACTTGAAAAAGATGGAGGATTTCTTTTAATATCAGTCTCTTAGCGATCATCATTCCAAGTTTAACAGGTGCTTTTAAGGGGGGGGGGGGACCGAATACCAGAAAAACTACTTAAATCTTTGTTTCAGCCAACTGTTGATTTAAAAAAAAAAAAAAAAAAAATCAAAAAAGGATAACACAACACCTAAAAATGAGGTTAAAAGTTACACAAAAGGCCTGTGGAAACTGTAAAACTGCCCTCCACCTCCTGGACACATTTAACTGAGCACTGATTTATTCATTAGTACAGTTGTGCTCATGCCATCTATGTTTTAAAAGCAAAATAAAATTACTTAAATGCAGCAACACAAACCTAAGGTAGGAAAATGAACTGATTAGTAGAATTAAGTTGTTTAAATGTAATTTGTATATGAATGTTTCTTTCCGACTCTTTGGCTTTTTTTTTTTTTTTTTTTTTTTATTAAAAAAAATCCATCTACATCAGTTCTGTATTTGACCAGTGTATTTAAGTGACATTCCACTGGACTTCTGAGACTCCTAAATCCAATAGGTTAAATTAACTGCAACGTCAACGTAGAGGCACTGAGGTGGTCAATATTTGTTGTGGAGTTAATTCACAGCTATCATTTGTCATCTAGAGTCATAGTAGCAGTTTCTGTATTGTTAAGAGACATTTTTAGGTCAGCTGAAAAACCACACCTTCACTTCATGTCATTAGGATCACATCCAGCATTTTAATTTATGACAATATTTTTCTCTGCAATACTGCCTAAACTAACAGTCCACACTTCCCTGAATCTCATCTATTCTACTATTGACTGTGACATACCTTCATGCAGAACAAATCTACCTACAGGTGCCAATCAAGTCACTTTGACCTCTGAATTTTTCCTCAGTCACATGGTTGCAGACAACATTACAAACCACATGAGTGAACTGGCGATTACCTGCACGTTTACTAACCTTCGCTCCTAGTTCGATAGTGGGGGCGCTGGTGTAGACCTCAGTGTACGTCTGGTCCGTGTACAGTGTCATCTGTATTTTGGCGTCGACGTCATCTACATGTATCACGGTCTCACTGTCCAAGAGTGTCCAAGTGTTATGAAAACTTAACAGTGATTAATGGTCATGACTAAAAGTGATAAATTCACTACCATCACCTGTGGTCTGTTATAAGAGTGACATTTTACCTTTTAAATGGAATTATGCATTTTCAAACATTTCCCTGTTGTCTACATAAACTGTAAATGCTCTGCTTGGGTCTGAATTCTTCATTAATTCAACTCCACAGGTCCATCTTCAACCCTATTTCTGAGTAATGACACCAGAAAGGTGGTTTTGAGCGCTGGCCCTTTAAATGCACATGAGCCATTTCAAGCCCCACCTCCTCCAGGTTATGGACTGTGCTGCTCTGTCCTTTTCAAACAACAACTGAACATTTTAGGTAATTGGCTCGAAGTCTGGACATATTTTCAGTTTTTACTACAACCGCTGCTGCTGATAAACAATTATGTCGTACTCTGAGAAATGTTCGGATGTGTTGACCTTGTATGTGCAAAGGCCATGATGTAACTAGTTATAAAACATAAGAAATTAAGAAGGAATTAAAACTGGTTGTAAAAATCCACTAGATTTTTGCCAGAATTAATATAAAGATAGCTTTGCAGCACCTGGAGGGTTCAAATTCAAACTATTAGGGTCCCCAGTTACACAGATAAATGAACCAAAGACTAATAAAAGTGGATTTAGTAAAATATGACCCTTTTAAAGTGAAAGCCTCTGCAATTACTGTCATTATATTCTGCTTATACTTGAATTTTGAGGTTTGCATTTACCTAGAAAAGGGGAGGATTGGAAAACCCAGGCTCACATTTCCCATGAAGGGATAGACACAGGTGTAGTCGATCTCCATGACTTGGTCTCTGATGATATTTTCATGCATCCGAGGGTCTGACAGTAGACTGAGCGAATACAAAATATGCGTGGAGTTGACCTGTAGGAAGGAAAATTGAATTGTTGTTACATTAGTTAGTTAAAATGTTAATTTGCTTCAGTAATATCGTCACTGAATTGACAGTTTAATTCACTTCCATGTGCTGTGGGTGTGAACGCTGCTGTTGTACCTTGGGTGGTTTGCCTCCACATTCCAAATACTGTTCCCTGGATACCCTGGACATGTAGTACGACACACCGTGGATCTTCACTTTTTGTAGATGACACGATTTGTTCGGTAAATGCAGGGACTCCAGCGGTACTTTGTAGTATTTGAAGTAGTCCTCTAAAGCTTGGATGGATATGTAGTCCTTCCCACACATGACCTTAATGTGTGCATCTAAAACATTGAGGAGATGAAGAGGGGAAATGTTTGGTCACAAAGTCCAAAAATGATCACACATCAGCTTAGCAGTCACTGGTCAGGATGGAGAGACATTTACATGAAGACATATGGGTCAGATCAAAGGAAAGTAAACATGTGCCAGAGCTAATTGTTTGACACCAGAACCAGTCTACTGAAGTGAACAAAGGCTGAGTTCAAGAATGGGCTGCAGAAAGTCACGTTTATAAAAAGGTTAAAATCATGATTTAAAAAAAAAAAACAAAAAAAAAAAAACACTGAGCCAATCAGATGCTGTATGATCAACTTTTGAAATAATCATTAGGTTGTCAGTAAACATTTGAAAGATGAACCATAGTTGGAAGATTGAGGCATTGTTACTGTACAGTATATTGTTCATTATATCAAAATTAAGACCAAAGTGTGTGTGTGTGTGTGTGTGTGTGTGTGTGTGTGTGTGTGTGTGTGTGTGTTTTTCTCCTTCAGGTTAGATTATGTAGCAGGTGGAACTAATGTTTTAGCATTGGAGCACCCTGGACTCATTTTAGGGACGTACAACAAGCCAATCTATCGCCATGGTAATCTATCACTAGACTAGACAAAGAATTTAGGTTTGGAGAATGGAAAGGAAAAGAAACATGCACAATGTTCCTGTTTTTGCACAGTTTGTCCTTTAACGTTCCGAGATGTGCAATGGAAACAGGCTCACTGCAGCCACCGATAAGAATACTACATTTTATTTGTGTAGCACTTTTCATGGAACTCCAAGACACTTTACATACAGCAGATAAAAGCAGAAACCAAACATTAAAAATATTAAAATGTTCATCTGTTAACAAAATTTGTTTAAAAAACAAACAAAAAAAACAACTTTATTGTCATAGTTGTAAGATAATTGCACAGTTCCTATTTTTATTTGGAAAATGTTGTCTCAGGGGCAGTCTGGTTGAGTTTATTTGTGTTGTTAAAGCAAAAATTTAAGTTATTTTTAATTTGGAAAAAAAACAAAAAAAAAAAAACAAGCAAAAGCAAAAAATATTGTTACTATATTGATGTTTCTGTCAATAAAGAGTTATAATTGCTAATTGTTACAATGTTGTTGGGGTTGAGGGGGGCCTGAAGATTTTTGTCCCCCAGAAGAGGGCAGGAAGGCAGGGGGTGTTAAAGACAAAAAAAAAAAAAAGTAACTTTATTGTCATAGTTGTAAGATAATTGCACATTTCCTATTTTTATTTGGACAATATTGTCTCAGGGAGCAGTCTGGTTGAGTTTATTTGTGTTGTTAAAGCAAAAATTTAAGTTATTTTTAATTTGAACAAAAAAAAAAATAAAATTAAAAAAAATTCAAGCAAAAGAAAAAATATATTGTTACTATATTGATGTTTCTGTCAATAAAAGTTATAATTGCTAATTGTTACAATGTTGTTGGGGTTGAGGGGGGCCTGGAGATTTTCGTCCCCCAGAGGAGGGCGGGGTGGTGGTGGTGTTCGAAACAAAAAATTGAGAACCACTGATTTAGAGTTATGGTGGCGTTCTTGATCTACCAAAAAGTGACCCATATTCACCTGATCCAGATGAGATATGCCTTTATTTGTCCCACAAGGGGCAAATTCCAACTAATAAAGGGAGGTTTAAAAAAAAATAAATAAATAAAATTTTAAAAAAGCCAGTTTTAGAAGCAGAAACCTGTGCCTACTTTTGTCGCACTTGTCCCCATAATAACCCCTGATGCAGCGGCAGTTCCTTCTGTCCGTGGACAGGACACATGTCGTGGGGTCGGTACAGTGCTTCACACTGCAGCGTCCTGGACACACACAGGCTCAGAATAAAACACAGATCCACAGACATTTACCGCACAGGTGCAGACATGTGGTCCACTTACCCAAGACACTGTGGAGCGTGAAGCCGAGGAGGAAGACCAGGGCCAAACTCAGCTGTGGGTTAGAAGGAGGAAGATGAAGCCTGAGGATAAAGCAGGAAATAAACAGCAGGATCTGAGTCCAGACTCACCTTCAAGCCCAGTGGGATCATGGTTGTTCGGTTTGGGCTCTTAATACTGACTTTATATGCACTTTGTTTCTATCAAATGGGGTCGTTCCCGCTGATGACGTCGTTATGATCACCTGCTGCTCTGAAATTAAACCCACCTGGTACCAAAAAAAAAAAAAAAAAAAAAAAAATTCAACCCATAGGGACTATCTGCGCGTTTTACACAATCCGTTCTTTTTATTTTTATTTTATTTTAATTAAAAAATATATTTGTGTGTGTTTTTATCCCAGCTCAGCTCCTACAGTAACTCATAAATAACCTGTGTATGAACAACGTGCAAAAATGTGCCATTGAAACCCATTCAAATCAATAAATGAAAATCACATTTTTGTATGAATATATTCAGATAAAATAAGATTAGATAAGACAGTCAAATGCATTTATGTACCTGCACCCAATAGTAAAACAGAAAAAATAGAAAATGCTGCACACAAGTTTAAAAAGTAGTCTGCATATATGAATACATATATATCCTGTATTTAACAAGTTAAAAAAAAAAAAAAAAGCCTCATTCAGATTGCGAATCTCTTTTTCAAGAATGACTTGGCCAAGAAAAGCAGCATAACACAGTTTCTGACAAGACAAGACATAATCAAAACAATATAAATATATACATAAAAAAGTAGCTATAGTTTGTATCAGCAATTTATTTGATACTGCTCAAAAAATAATTATACCTTAAAAAATCAAAAATGAAAAATCAATGTTGCTGCTAGTCATTGTCAAATAAGAGCAGGGGGCCACCACAGGTTTGGGGCCCCGCCAGTTCAAACCACGCAAACCCTAAAAATATAACACTCTGGATCAATATTTTGCATACAATAGAATTTGCAATTTCATACAAGATGGATGAGAAAGAGTTAACTCTTCAATTTATATTTATTTTATTATTATTTACAGAAAAACTGAAAAAAAAACAACCTTTCTTTAATACAGGTATGCCTACAGATAACCTTTGTTAATCTCTAAGTTTACAAAAAAGAAAACAGAGCATAACATAAGTCAGTTTAAAAAAAAAAGGGAATGGGAATTGCATAAATTAAATAGAAAAATATGTCTTGTCAGTGATATTTATACATATTTTATCTCCCATTTAACCTGCAAGACAAAAAAGTAGCAAATGCACTTTATTTTTAAATATAATAATTAAAATTCACAAAATAAATTTTTGTAAGTAGATATAGATGTAGATGTAGTATATACTGTGTTGTTTGCATTCAATAATTGAATTTGAGAAAAAGCACATAAGTTGAAAACAATTGGACCTAAAGCCTAATTTATGCCTTCATTATCATCATTATTAAATTTCAGTTAAGTGTATTAATTAGTGAATTAAAATTCTACGTAAGCTATGACTTCTGCTAATGATCTGACAATAAGCAAAACAAATTTTTGAAAGTTGTGTGAAATTCTATCAAATATTTAATGTGATTAAATATGTGTGTTATTGCAAACCAATAAATCATATTTAAGCATAGTGCAGAATGTTTGCCTCATGTTTCCATTTTCTCTGAAAGAAATTTTAATAATTTTTTAATAATTGGTAATTTTAACTCATCTGAAACAAAAAATGCACAAAAGGCGCTGACAAGGATAACTCAAAGTGTTCAAATGCTTCTTTTTTTTTTTTTTTTTTTTTTTTTTTACCTTCAGTCATAACCATATTGATCATCTTAAATCATACAGGCTGAACTGACATGAGTCGACATCATGAAGGGTTGACGGTGGGAGGGGACAGTGTCTGTGGGGAATGCCTTAACTGGGACAGTGTGTCTCCTCCACTGCCAACTGGTCTCACCCTGAGGCCCAACGCCATGTTCTCAGACGTCATCAGGACCAGGACCCCTCCTGTTTGGGACAGCCATCTGTTTTTAAAGGATAGAACGGAGTATGTCCCTGATGATGGACACTGATGAGACAGGCTGAAATAATGATCAATCTGTTTTATTGCATGAACATTTTTAATCTATTCTTGTATTTTGTTTTTTTTTATTCTTCTGTACAATACTGATTTTAATTGTACAGCTGTTTTTATATCTTTAATCTATTCTTGTATTTTGTTCTTTTCTTCAGTCCACTGTGGTTGTTTCAAAGTGCTTTACAGATAAAGTAGAGAGAGAGAGAGAGAGAGAGAGAAAGAGCTTAACTGTTAATCTTCCCCCTTTAAGTCACTTTGGAAAAAAGCGTCTGCCAAATGCATAAATGTAATGAAAATGTAAATTAATGTTTTGTTTTTTTTTTTTTTTTTTGTTTCATTTGATAAGGTTAATGCCCACTATCCTATCTTGGACAGATTATATGTTAAATCAAGGTAGTCATGTTTTTTAAAGCATAGAAAAGCATAAGAATAAGTTTTGTTGTCCTATTCATAATGATAATGATAAACTTTATTTCAAACGTAAGTATGATTTAAATTTAAAGGTGAATAAGAGGCAAAGAAAAATTACAAATTTAAATGGAACGCTTCAGAATGCTGAAGGTAATAAATTAATCAAAAAAAGAAAAAAAAAAAATTAACACAATGTACATCTGTTTCATTGTGGCTCTTAAACACTTTATGTCCAAAATATAGAAAGAAGCCCAATTTTATATGACTTGGCTAATCAGTGAGAAGACAAGTGCCAAACATTTGAAACCGACCCATCAAAGGATCCAATTTGAATTCGTGAAATGCAAAAATCACACTGAAGGTGTCAAAATCAGTGTCAATCGAAGATGTCAATCAGTTTAGTTCAGGTTCCACATAAAGACCAATATGATCTAAAGTAGATCAGACCAGTCAAATACAATCATAATAACTTATAAATAATGACAAGTCCCATTTTTTCTCTTTGTTTTAGTATAAAAAAAAGTAAAATCACATGAAATTGTTTAAATTTAGAAGCTATCCGATCACAAAAAATGTGAATAATCTGAACAAATATGACCAACCTGAAATGTCTTTAAGGGGTCATATTTTGCTAAACCCACTTTTATTAGTCTTTGGTTCATTTATTTGTGTATTTGGACCCTAATAGTTCATAAAGTTTGAATGTGAACCCTCCAGGTGCTGCAAACTATCTTTATATTCATTCCAGCAAAAATCCAGTGGATTTCTACAACCTGTTTTAATTCCTTCTTTATTTGTTACGTTTTATAACTAGTTACATCACAACATTTGCACATATAAGGTCAAGACTTCCAACGAACATTTCTCTGAGTATGACATAACTGTTTATCAGCAGCAGCAGTTGTAGTAAAAACTGAAAATATGTCCAAACTTTGAGCCGATTACCTAAAATGTTCAGTAGTTGGTTGACAGATCAGCACGGTCAACAACCTGGAGGGGGTGGGGCATGAAGTGGCTCATTTACATTTAAAGGGCCAGCGCTCAAAACCACCTTTCTGGTGTCATTACTCAGAAATAGGGTTGAAGATGGATCTGTGGAGTTGAATTAATGAAGAATTCAGACCCAAGAATAGCATTTACAGTTTATGTTGACCACAGGGAAATGTTTGAAAATGCATAATTCCATTTAAAAAAAGCAAAATATCACTCCTTTAAGAGAAGTCATTTTTACCAATATTCTGCCTGTTACTAAATGTTTTGTGTATTTTTAGATCCACTGTGATCTGTAAGTTGTAATTTCCATGTGTAAATGATAAACAGACGCATAATATAGTTAAAATTGCACTTATATTCCTGAAGACATTTCAGGTCATTCATGTTATTCACATTTTTAATGAAACTTTGTAGACATAAACATTATTATTAAGTAATTTTACTTCCTTCCACTGTTATTATTCTACTCGTCCGGCCCACTTCAGGTCATATTGGGCTGAGTATGCAATTTGAACTAAAATGAGGTTGACACCCCTGAGCTAAAGTATACAATCCATAAAAAAAATCATTAGTAATTAATAAATTGAATAGCTCTTAAAAGCACATTATTGTTCCACACTTAGTTTCCCTCTTTACACTTTAAAGAAGTTGTATTACAGCAAACAAAATGACAAAAAAGAGACGCATTAGCAGTATTTTTTTTATTAAGTGATGCATGTGGTGTGAAGAATTAACTGATTGGGTTTGTGCTGGTTAAGACTGATGGATGTTCTTGCAGACATGTCCTGATATTTATGTAAATGTGACTTATTTCAGATGCAATGAACATGTTTTAAACATACATACTACAAACAGGTAGTAAAGACACAAAATTACAGAACAGAAGCTACACCCTGATTGGTCGGATTATTCAGATTCCTGTGTTTTATGATCGTGTTCAGAGATAAAAGATGAAACCCCGTTTTTCTCGCAGCATCTCTCTTTGCAGCTTCACGCCGTCCTCCGTCTCATCTCGTCGTCAGTGGTGGAATGCCACCCTGGTGTTGTGAAATAGCCGGGTTATTGGAGGTGTCTGTCATCGGCCTGATTCACAACACCAGCTGCAGCACACACACCTGACAGTCTGGTCTTCTTCAAACACACACACAATTTATGGAGTTGGAAAACCAAGCCTTTTTTTTCTTTCTAAACTTGTCTTGTCCAGCATCATAACAGCAGAGTAGTAGTCTGGCTGCCTTTTGGTGCTGAACAAATTTGCTTTGCCAAGGGAAACTTCATAAAGTACAGGGTGTCCCAAAAAATGTATACACACTTTAAATAATTGTAAAGTAAATTCATTTAATTTTCAAAATGTAATAGAATTTACAAATGTTATTTTATTGTTTTGTCTGTTCCGCCTGTTCTTACACTGACATCCATTCTGGTCCAGACACTGCTGACAACACCAAGCAGTGGAATCACACACATCACCAAACATTTCCCTTGGTATTTGCATGCATTCACGTTCAATGGCTGCTCTCAATTCAGCCACTGTTGCAGGTCTCATAGAGTAGATTTTGTCTTTTAGGTATACCCATAAAAAAAAAAAAAAAAAAAAAAAAAGTCTAGTGGTGTGAGGTCTGGTGAACACGGAGGGTATTCAACCAAACCCCTCCGTCCAATCCACTTGTTTGGCAGGTTCATCAGACCTCACACCACTAGACTTTTCCAGTGTCTGGATGGGAATGGACATCAGATTTGAGAACAGGCAGTGACAAAACAATAAAATGATGTTTGTCAATTCTATTACATTTTGACAGCTAAATGAATTTTATAAACATCTACTTTACAAGTATTTAAAGTGTGTATACATTTTTTGGGACACCCTGTATATGAGGCTCCCCTTGATATCACTGGTCTACAAGGAAAATGCTTCCAGAATAAAAGTAATGAAATTTTACCACATGAGAGTCACTGATAAAGAAAAATCAGGTAAAAAATGCTGGTTGGCTGAACTTTCCAAGATACAGCCTTGGGTCAAAATGTGAAATTCAAGAATTAACGAGAGAATGGGTTTGAGTCAAAAGGAATATTTGTCTCAGAGCTACAAGATCTACTTCAAAACACTGTCTGCACATTAGAATACATTCACTTTACAGGTTCTATTTAGTGGAAGATTTATAAAACTATTCTATAAATGTACATAAACCAATATATATGTGTAATAACACTTAATCATATACCTTGAAAACATCAGCAAACCGGCACTTTTGTCATTTATTTTCCAATTAATCTTATTAAAATACATAACATTTAGCACATTTAATCTCTGAAGCAAATCATTTCTAAAAAATTGTAGACCAGTGTATTCTACTGCACAGGTGTCAAACATGTGGCCCGGGGGCCAAATCCGGCCCACCAACTGGTCCAGTCTGGCCTGTAGGATGAATTAGTGAAATACAAAAATTACACTGAAGGTATTAACAATCAATGGTGTAAAAATCACTTTAATTCAGGTTCCACAAATGGATTTCAATTGGGTCAGATCAGTAAAATAGTATCATTATAACTTATAAATAATGACAACTGCAGATTTTACCTTTGTTTTAGTGAAAAAAACTAAAATGACATGAAAATGTTTACATTAACAAACTATCCTTTTACAAAAAATGTGAATAACCTGAACAAATATGAACAACCTGAAATGTCTTAAGAGAAGTAAATGCAATTTTACCAGTGTTATACCTGGTACTGTATGTTTTGTGTATTTGTAATTGTAATGTAAGTTTTAATGCACATGTGTAAATGATAAATTAATAAACTGAGGCAAAATATTGTTAAAATTGCACTTGGTTTTCTTAAGACATTTCAAGTTGTTCATGTTATTCAGATTTTTAAGGAAACGTTGTAGATGTAAACATTATCATGATGTAATTTGACTTTTTTGTTATTATTTACTGGTCTGGCCCTCTTGAGATCATATTGGGGTGAATGTGGCCCCTGAACTAAAATGTGTTTGACACCCCTGTTCTACTGTCTTTATTTTGAGTTTCATTGAGCCACATTTCGATGCTGGACCTGACATGAAAGGATGAGAAGGGGGAAGGAGAAGAAAGGAAGAAGATGGTGAAGACCCTGACAAGAAAATATCAACAATACTAACAACAACAACCATGGTGGTAATTATAATGGGAACAATAACTAGAACCAGAACTGAGTAAACTGGGTGGAAAAAGGAAGAAATTACAATGAAGTAAAATAAATAAGAGAGTTATAAAAGAGGAAAATACCAAAAATAACAACAAGCCTTCCAGCCATAATCCTGTAACCAAAAAAAAAAAAAAAAAATAAATAAATAAATAAAAGCAGCATGGATCCCATAGTACTGGGCTCAGCTCTGTCTGTGGCCCCAAATAAACTCGACATGTCTGTACAGTATGTGGAGCAGCCAAGACAGAATGAGCCTCCATCTGTGTTCTCTCAGGCCAGACTGAAGGACACACAGTGTTGGCAACAAATGTAACACACAGGGGATGGTGGGTGATGGCGTTTGAAGATTGGCACATGTGTCTGCTGGGGCTTAAAACTCCTCAGCTCAAGTCATCTTTTACTGTTAAATGTCACTGGTAAAATGGTTGCAGTGGTAGCGGTGGTGATGTTGGTTCCCATTTCTCTGGGTTTTTAATATGATTTAAGCTCAGTTTAACTTTCCTCTTGTGTAAAAGGGTCGGTACTGACCCATTTTAGGGTCAAAACTTGGTATCCGAAATTTCTCTGATGGGACATTTTTATAGACCATTTGACAGATTAGTGTTGCTAAATGACCCACATATTTACTTTTAAATTTATTTTTGCTTTAGTTGGACCATAAGGGATTATCCAAAACAAGGAGCTACTTTATATTTTAAAAAATATATATTGGAATGGCAGTTAATCAAAGCTCACTCTCTGACGGGATATTCCTGTGTTCTGACCCTTTAGGTTTTTTTCTTTTTTTTTTTTTTTTTGGAATCAGCTGTTTTTATTGATTTTAAATTTCAGTTTGCAAAAATAAACAAACAAATTCAAGATAGTTTTCACTTGTTTCATTGGCAGATTTTTTACTTGAATTAAGCAAAAAAAAAAAAAAAAAAAAAAAAAAATCTTGAATTAATTAATTCTGAGATTAAAGTCAGAATTCTGGGAAAAAAGTCAGACCTTTTTTTTTTTCAATGGCCCTAATCGTCTTCCCTATGCTGCTGTGAGGTACACTGCAAAAATCAAAATTTGACTAAAAAACACTTATTTTTAGGCAGCTTTTTTTTTTTTTTTTTTTTTTTTTACTTAATTCTAGCAAAAAAAAAAAAAAAAAAAATCTGCCAATGAAAAAAGTGAAAATTATCTTGGTAAGATTTCTTGAAATAAGATTTTCAATATCTATTGTCTAAAAATAAGTGCTTATATCTCACTGAAAAGTTACTCTTTAGGTGATTATGTCTTATTTTCAGTGTGATGAGATATTTTGATAAGAAATGAGAAAAATACACTTGGTAAAATTTAGATTTTTTCAGTGTAGTGCACATTGAGGGGTATATTGACCAAAAAAAAGGCCCAGAGGCTCAAACCAAAAATATCAAAACCAATATTTTCATAGATAAGGAAGCCTAACAAGGTAACCAAGAGATGAGAAACAAATTGGATGATTAGATAATTGTTTTTGGTGTATTTTACAGCTGATTTAACACATGGTTAAAGAAAGAGTGCAACATGATTATCCATGACTATCCTGATCACCTATCTATTTATATCTACAAATTATATTCATTTTCATCTATATACGTGTATTTGTTTTTAGTGGTTTTTGCATTTTGAGATCCAGGTTGGGTTGGTATGGGGGTCGCCATCACTTCTGGGGGGGGGTGTTACTTTGTGTGTCACAGAATTTTGTATCATAAAATGTGAATTTGTTTCTTTTTCTTCTTTTTTTTTGTATTGTACTTTTGGAGATGTACAATGAAAAAAAAAAAAAGGAGGGGAGGTGACGGGCACAATAATATAAATCCTGATATGGGTAAATGAAATCAGGGACACTTTCAGGTGTTCTTTCCAGCTTATAGCGTATATGATCCTATGGGAGGGTGTTGAGCCTATTAAATTTTTTTTTGTTTTTGTATTTTTCATGTTTAGTGGTAGTTTGTATGTATGAGGGAAGGGATTCGGTTGGTTAAACTAAGAAAAATAATTCAAGACACTGAATCTAAAATGTATTATATATTGTTTTTCCTTTCTTGAATAAAATATATAAAAAAGGAGACGCACAATGTAAATAAATTTAAAAAAAAAAAAAGGGTCAAAACCGATCCGTTACCATAAGAGATGGTAACAGAAAGCTAACACAAGAGGAAGGTTAATGAGAATCAGAGACAGTTGAATAAACAGTAATAGATGTGGTTTTTCTTTACTTCCCTCTACAAATGTAAATGGAAAAAAAGGGACAAGGTTTCTAATAACATCCCCAAAATAAGACGCATATGCAGCACTCTACTGTGAAATATTGTGAAAATACAAAAATACCTCTCTGATATAGAATAGAGACAGACAGGAATTCCCACCTCCTCCCTATGTTGTATATCTGGGTTGAAGCCAAACAACCATCTGCGGGAATGTCACGGATACTGCACCACAGCCTGTGGAAACAACATGCTACAGCCTACAACACTCCTTCAGTGTAAACACTAACTCGCATATGTTAAGAGATTAAAACACCCAAAAGTACTTTCCACCAACGCTGGGAAAGATAAGCTCAAGAAGTCTGAAGATGAAGGATGGCGTTAGTGTCATTGTATCGTATTAAACTAAATGTTTAATGTGTAAGATGCCTCTGTAGTTTGTCTTTAAAGGATATGAACAGAGGCTTATTCCTCTGATCTAATAATACAACTGCCTACGGCCCCTTTGAACATGTTTATGAATAATGCAACACAAAACTGTTTTCGTATTAGCTGTGGTTTGTTTATCACTTAAAAAAATAAGACTTCAATATCAGAAAGATGTCATCTAATAAACAGGAGTTGATATTAAAGCATTAAACTGTTTCTTTTTTTTTTTTGCTTAGATGCTCTGACTAAAGAAAGATTGAGAAGAAAAATACTGGAGATATGACTTCTATTCAAAGGAAATGGACATTGAATAAGGTTTTCTTAATTTTGTCTTTTTTTTTATTCTATTGCTGTTTCCATCATTACAAAAAAACGTATAATCAACTGTGCCATTACTCATCTCTTTGACCTCTTTGATGAATTACAAAATTGTCACAGGAGACAGATTGTGTTGAAGCCGATTCACACATGAAGGAAAATTATAAAAACCATATTGAATGATATATACATGATGTACTGAATGCGAATATCTGAAACTGAACATCAATAAAAAAATTAAAAAAATTTTTTTAAAAAAGTGAATTAATCCATAAAGACCCATTGCTACTTTAGTGAATTTTTCTCTATATTTAATCTTTAAGTGATTTATTATTATTGATTATATTATCTTCCTTATTTTGCATTTTTTTCAGTGTAAATCATCTATTTTTCTATATTTATTTAATGATCATGTAGATGTTCATTAAAGATCAGAGTAAAGTTGAGGATTATTACATCAAAAACAGAAAACTTAAAAAAAAACAAGTGTCTCCATCCACTGTCATTGATCCAACTCCATGGGTTTTACTGGTGAATCAATGTTGTAGAAGATGACAGTGTTTCCATGGTAACTACGGAGCCACTGAATGTCCAAATGGGTCATATCTGATGACCATGAAAAGATGACAAACTGTATTTTACACCAATTATTTACATGTATTGACAGTATTAGTGGATCAGAACTTATTAAACATTTTAGATCAGTAGATAGTTTTGGTCGCTGGTAGATATTTGGGTCTTTATGGGTTAAATAAATAATAAAAGATGTTAAATAAAACACATTGAATGATAACACATGAAAATAAAAAGACAACAGAAAACTGAAAACTTATTTTTTTTATTCCAAATGATTTAAGATACAAACATGAAACAACCAAAAGGGGAAAAGAACAAATCAAAAGGAAAAAACTGACGAGGAGCAGGAATGGACGATGAGAAGATATATCTGTTAACAACGATGAATGCGATGGCGTCCGCAAAAAATAAAATGGCAAACGAATGAGTTAGTCAGTGTTTTATGTCTGCGATGTGTTTGTGTGTGCGCTGTTGGGGGTCTCAGTTCATCAGTAATTCCATCTGCACCAGTCTTGCGTTGGTGTCTCCGGCCATGTTGTAGGGAATCATGCCCGCAAAGGTGATCAGGGCTCTGGCCTGGCTGCGGAGTTGCTGTTCGAAGGGGAAGTGGCGTTAAAAGTCAACACACAGACACTATATGATGGGACTTGTTTGTGTTACGTCAGATCTTTTCTTTTAATAGAAATATGTGTTTAAGCTGTTTTTCATCTGCCCCTCTGCTAAAGTCTTTCTCTTTCTTACCGTGTCTCTGTCGTCCATGGTCCTCTGTGGTCGTCCTGGGGTTCCCGCCGACGCCCCCTTCAGGCGCTTGTACTGGGTGAACAGGATGTTCATTGTGGCCAACAGAACCTCGGACAGGTTGTGTCGCACCTGGGAAATGCACAAAAAAAAAATTATACAGTTAGAAAGTGTTCAAAAAAAGTTTGTCTTTTTCCTTAAAACTGGAAAAAATTTACTCGTTGAAATCAAAACTTTGTATTTTGGGTGTATACCTACAGTGGCCCAGAGGTGCAACAGCCCAAAAAATTGTCCATTATAAGAAAAAAAAACAACATCCACCTTTTCAATAACGGGGGCGCTGTTTACCCAAAAGGTTTCTTGCTTTAAAATTAAGGCCACCACAAAAAATAAAAACATAGGCTGAAAATTTTTAAGGCCTTCAGCTAATGTGGCTAATGTTAACGAAGTAACCCACTGGAAGTGGAGGTCGGTGTGCTAAAAATAATGTTATTTAAAAATAGTGGCTAATTTTTTGGGCTGTTCTCTTTTTTTCTTATAGTGACTAATTTTTTAGGCTGTTCTCTTTTTTTTCTTATAGTGGCTAATTTTTTGGGCTGTTCTCTTTTTTTTCTTATAGTGGCTAATTTTTTGGGCTGTTGCACCTCTGGGCCACCGTATATACCACAAGAATGGGGGAAGAAAGACAAATATTTAATTCATGTGTTGCTGATCGCCAGTAAAAAAAACAGTGACTAAGAAATGGTTAACTCAAGAAAAGCCCTCTCTGTCAGCATGGATGGGCATAACAGACATTTACGAAATGGAGAAAATAACTGCCTTGATTCATCATAGATTAGAAGTTTTCGCTTCATATTGGGAAAAATTGGTTCAGTTTATGATAATCCAGAGGTCTGGTTTTATTTTATGTAAATGAACATTCTTCGCTACACGGTCACTCCCAAACGTTCATTGTTCCAGATGTGTGTTTTGGTTTTTTTTTATTTTGTTTGTTTTCTTCATGCTCTTTCTGTTATTTCATTTCAACCTTTCTGCCCATTGACAGTTGAGAAAAGGATACATTAGAGATACAGACTTGTGAAAATGAGCCTTCAGTACACATGTAAATACAAATGAATGTACAGTGTATTTATGAAAAACTGTAACTACCTAAGAAATGCATGTCAATGGAAAATTATAAAAGGTAATAAATAAATATAAAAATAAATATATAAAAAAAGGAAAAAATTAGAAACTCGCTTCCGCATACTACTGCAAAGTTTTACAGTGTATGGCGCCCTTTCTTAGACACATTCCAGAATCCTTAGTGTATTCCGACTCATGCACCTTTTATCAATTTGCACAACTGCATCTTGACAGGTGAGGGACTGTGTTGGGCCTGTGACAGTGAACTTCATGGGGATAAATGGGATTACTTTGAGAGGATCACTTTAATTATTTTTTTTAGGGATTCTTTTGTTTTTTTCTGCCTTTTTTTCTTCTCTTTTCGATAATGCACAGCTCTGTATTGTTCGGTGTCATTATTGTTTGCGTTATTTGTAAGAAAAACTTAATAAAAAAATAGTTTTAAAAAAGTTTCTTTTTATAATGACATGTTTTGTAATGTCTATAAGTTTATATATGTACATACTTTACACATGTTAATATTTTGTTTCACTGATTGATTTCTGTTTATTACTTTTCATAAATCTAAGTAAATGGAATGTTTTTTGTTTTCTTTTGCTCTGTTTATTAATACCCCTCAGCCAAATATAATGTAAGATTCTGTTGAAAGTTACTGCCCTATAATTTACATTTGACTGTCTTTGTGTAAATTTGGTGCGAAAAAATGCATTCTTCAGATAATAAGATTACGTCGTTACGCCATCATTTGACCTTGAAAAAGTAGGTCAAGGTGACCTGTTTTCAATAGGCTTCTGTTCCACGCCAAGCTGCATCCCCAGGATAAATTTGGTGCAGATATGTCAATGCATTCTTCAGATAATGCGATTACATTGTTGAACAGACAGACGGATGGACGGAACGACGACAAAATGAAGTTGGCCGAGGGGTAAAAATAGCCTGGTGTAATTTTTACTATTTCTATTACTGTGTTAAATCCTGGGCCATTTGTTACTAGTAGGAATCATTTCAGTGTAACACAAGCCGACAGCAGAAGCTTCATTCGTATAAAACCAAGTTATGATCAGAAAACAGCAAAGGTAAAACAAAACTATAATCATTACTTCATAATGCGATCTTTATTTTTGCTCTTCTTTGTCTCTTTCGGTGAGATTTTAACAGCAGACAAGTAATATTTGTACAGTACTGGATCTACTTAGTGTTAGCTTAGCGAAAAACTTGATAAAACCATGTGTACAGTAGCTGCCACAGAAAACATTTAAATATTTACCAAACACAAACCTAAACTGAAAGACTAATCAAAAACTGATGAGCATATAACTCAGAAATAAGAAATAATAGATCTAACTGGTTCAGGACTTGATCCCACCTCATCACTGAAGTTCCTGAAGGCAGCCACTCTCTCCTCCACACTGTCCTGACTGAGAGGAAGAAGCTTTAAACGCTCGATCACCTGAAGACGAAAAAGGAGAAGACATTAACAGAGGAGCTGCACATAACGCAACAAACACAGCATCATCTTGCTGGACGAATTGACCATGAAATTTAAGTTCATGCTCTACTCAACACAGAGAATTTTTGGTCATTCTCATTCAATGTCTATTATTAAAGTGCTACTTACATCGTAGGCTCTGTCAACGTGGCCTCCGTGGTACTCATCAAAGAATGTCATCAAGTCTAACAGCAGGTAGAAAGTACTATCTACTGACTTTTCTCCTGCTATACCCTGGGAACGATACCTGCAGTGGCAAGACAAAGGGATGCATTTTTACAACAATACTGAATGGACCTGATATGAGGAAACTGAGCAAAAGAATCATAACAATATTAAATTAGATTAGATTAGATAGAACTGTATTGATTCTTTGAGCAGAGCCCTCAGGAAATTGAGGTTCTAAAAGCAGCTCAACACGGAATATAAACACAAGAAATACCACAAGAAAAAAACAATAAAAAAGCAATGCAATAACTATAAAAAATAGTAGTAAAAAATTTAAATTGCACATTAAAAAGTACAAATAAAAACAAGTGGCAACGTAGTATATAATAAATAAAGTAGTAAATAATAATAATAAGCAGCTTATTATGTTATAATATAATATTATAGTATGCACAATATGTATATGTATGTATATAGTTTGATGATCACAGAATAAAAATACTAGTAGAAACAAGTGGCAACGTAGTAGTAAAAAAAAAAAAAAAAAGTAGCTTATTATGTTATAATATAATAGTATAGTATGCACAATATGTATATGTATGTATATAGTTTGATAATCACAGAATAAAAGTACTAGTCTATCATTTTGCTTTTTATTCTTCTGTATGACATTGTTTTAATTGTAAAGCTGTTTTATGTTTTTAATGTATTCTTGTATTTTTCTTTTATTTTTGTTTTTTCCCCTGTAAGTCGCTTTGGAAAAAAGTGTCTGCCAAATGCATAAATGTAATGTAATGCAAATGTAAAGTAGTAAATAATAATAATAATAATAATAATAATAATAATAATAATAATAATAGTAAATTCATCATCTGAACCTACTTTATCCTCTCTAGGGTCACTGGAGCCTATCCTTCAATGTGAGTTCTATTTGTACATCTGGACAAGTGCACGATGTGTGTTCTTACCTCTCAGCGATGGCCACTGCTGTGTTTTTCAGCCTCTCCTTGTTGGACTGTGGAGCGCTGACCTGTGCGATGACTGGACTCAACAGCCTGGTCATCAACTCCAACACCTTATCTGGATTCTACACAGAAAATTCAACAAAACAAAGTGATACAGAGCCGCCCTGTAAAAATAAAGCGTATGGATGAGAGTTACTGTAACTCACCCTGGCGAGTTCGTAGAGTCTGACTGCCTCCTCAAACAAGCCCTTGTTCTCAGCCTCTAGGGCCACTTTACTTATGATAGCTCTGGTGTCTCCTGCAAACTTATCTATGACTCCAGGCTGGGGAGAGAGGGAAGAGAGGGAATATAAACTGTATGTTACAGCTCTGGTGATAAAGCAGTGGATCAAACAGCATATGCCTCAAGCACAATAGTTAACGCCGTGCTACCATCACCTGGACGGTATGTGGGAAATAAAACCACACTGTAAATGTACAAGGGCACACAGCCTGTCTATTGTGGAGGTGGGATGTGAATATGACAAGAGAGAAGCATTAAAACATCACAAAGTGCTGAAGGCATGATGGGAAATGTGAAGAAGTAAAAACAACAATGGCGTTTCCATATCATAACAGTCCAAACCTTAACTACATTGCACTTTTTGTCTTATTACTAAATTATTGCCTGTTTTTTTTATTTATTTATTTATTGTTATCACTGATATTTTAACCTGTTTTTAATTACGGTATGGTGTGTGCTGCTTGATCTCTTGGCCAGGTCACCCATGTAAAAGATCTTGATTTTAATGGGAGTTTATCTGGTTAAATACAGGTTAAATTTAAAAAATATCTGTGTAGCGTTATCAGAAGGTGTTGGTAGAGGTTATAGAGGAAATAAACAGAGTAGAACAAGTAGAGAGGGAGGGAGGATGGATGGATGGATGGATGGAATGGATTAGTGAATGGATGGATGGATGGATGGCAGAATAAAGGGTGTATAGATGGAAGGGTGGGTGGGTGAGTGGATGGATGGATGACGGAATAATGGGTGCATAGATGGATGGGTGGGTAAGTAGATGGATGGATGGATGGATGATGGATGGATGGATGGATGACAGAATAATGGGTGCATAGATGGATGGGTGGGTAAGTGGATGGATGGATGAATTAGTGGATGGATGGATGGATGGATGGATGACAGAATAATGGGTGAATAGATGGATGGATGGGTGAGTGGATGGATGGATGGATGATAGAATAATGGGTAGATAGATAGATAGATGGGTGGATGGATGGATGGATAAAGAAGAACCACTATGAGAAAATAATGGAAAAAGAGCATCCTTCGGAGGGTCCTTGGTTAAAAAAAAACATCTGTAATTGCGCGTGTCAAATTAATAACATTTTCACCACAGAGTGTTTTTTTTTTATTTGTTTTTTTTTTGGAATGGAGTGTTGCTTTCCGCACAGACTACACACACAAACAGTGACAGCAAAGAAGAGACAGACATGACTCTAGGGTTTGGTTAGAGACAGGGAAGATAAAGTGGTAAAGAAAACACCAACCTTCCTACTTCCATCCTTTTCCAACCTCCCCAACAGCATGTCAAACTGTAAAAAGAGACAATGTCAAATTCACCTGAACAGCAACGTGGACATAAAACACTGAAATATGAGGGCAAAATAAGAGCTCCTGATACACTACATCATCAAATATAAAAATCTAGTCCTGTAATAAATGCATAAAGCTTAGAGGTGGAAGTTGATGTTTTACATTTAAATAGACTGCAGTTTTTTGACAAAGTGCCCCATGTGTAACGTTATCACTCACCTCCCGACTCTCGATAACAAGTTCGCTGACACAACGCATAAACATGTTTTCGCCCTGGCTGTCCTTCTCATTGCTGCACAAAGACACATTATATAAAATATGCATTAAACACAAAGACAATACAGTGAATATCACATGATACAAGAAGAACCTTTTAAATATGTTTTCTTTTCTTTTTATATTAAATTTAAATTTTTTTTGCTTTGGTTTTAACGTTATAATCGAAATGTGTCAAATTATGTCTCCTTTTTAATTAACAATCCAAGACAAAACAAGCCATGTATCTGAGTGACAGTGTAGGATATCTTACCGCAAGAAGTAAAAGTACTGCAGTGCTTCCCGTGGATCAGTGGACTCAAACTTGCGAGTGTAAAGCATGAGCAAACGGATAAAGTTGAGGCGTCGTACCATGGGAGGGTCCCCGGGCTCCTGACTGACTGTAGAAAGTAAACGACAAGGCATGTGGTTCCATCAAAAACTTCATCAGGTGTCTGCGCATCCAAGCAAAGTGAAGGTGATTGTACTCACGCAGCTGAGCACTTTGTCCGGATGATTTCAGCAGCAGCCGTAGCTCATAGAGGACCAATGCTACGTGCACGGCATGACTCCGAAGTCTCTCAACACGAAACAAGAAAGCCACCGCTGCCTCAAACTGAGCTGTCAGGAACAACACCTGGAAGTACAGGAAGGGCTGCTGGCTCGCCGAGAAATGAGATTCCCCTGTTGGACACAAGTCAAGACAGAAAGGACATGACTTACACAAAAGGTAAAGAAAAAAATTGTAACTACGTGCATTTAAAAGCTTTAAAAACTGTGGGTGAATGAAAAATCTTTATCGAGCCAGTTCACACCAATGCAACTAGGACACAGCATATTGTTTCTACAGCAACGACAATGTGTATTTCCATTCCAACTACTGTCTTTTTAGGCTTTTTGTAGCATGGTATAATTTGTCATGTCTTAATAAATGAATGATGATGGTGACAGTGACTTATTTACCATAGTTGGATTTAAGGAATTGATGAAAGAGTGAAAATAAAAAAAAAACAACCCAATTTTACCGCTAAAATAATCATGTTTATAGCCTAAAATAAAGTTGTTGGTCTCTAGAGTTCATGTTCACTTTTGTGAAAACAGGGGGTTGAATTTTGATATAATTCACCCATTTACATTTATGCATTTAGCAGATGCTTTTTTCCAAAGTGACTTAAAGGGGAAGATTAACAATTAAGCTCTCTCTCTCTCTCTGCATTTTAAAACAACCACAGTGGACCAAAATTCTGTAACGAAGAATAAATAAAAACCAAAATAAAAGAATAAAATACAAGAATAGAATAAAGACATAAAACAGCTGTACAATTAAAAACAGTGTCTTACATTTAGGGTACTTAATTTAGGGAGTGGTTACTGTGATTGACAGGTGAGTCTGCCTGTGAATGTGTGGGCTTTGATTGACAGCTAGCATGAGCTGAGATAGACATTCAGACTAGTTTGGACTAGTGTAGATGTGATTAAGGAGTTAAACTAATAATACTGTAATCCAGGGGTTCCCAAAGTGGGGTACGCATACCCCCAGGGGTACTTGGAAGAAGCCCAGGGGGTACTTGAATTTTTTTGGGGAAAATTTTTTTAAACAAGTCATCATGTACCAAATACAAAATAAATAATGAAAATTAATGCTGAAATATAAAACACAATAAATACATTCATATAATAGTTTTATTGTCAATCATCTTGATTAAGCTTTAGTGACATTTTAAGAACATTTCTCTTTTATATGATTCAAAATGAGTTTATTTGAGTTGCTAAGTAATTCTTTTTTATTGATGAAGGGTTAATTTATTAATTAATGACCAATTTATTTATTTTTCTTATCAATGAAAGAGGGCACTTTTCAGTTTATATTTTGCACGCAAAATTTACTTTAAAAAATTTTGAAAATATAAACAGACACCTTTGGCACAGGAACAAATTTTGCTTAATTGTTTCCAATCAAAAATGCTGAAGCGAGAGTTGGGGGTACTTGGCTAAAAAAGTATATTTCAGGGGGTACCCCATTGTAAAAAGTTTGAGAACCACTGCTGTAAGATAATTCTTATGTGACATTTACTGGTAATAAATACGTGTTGTAAGTTACCGTAGCTGAATTAGCTGATTAATCAAAATTGAATTATATAGTCTGTCAGCTAACCTGCTAATTCACTAATGTAGCCATAATTAGTGTAATTATTTCACAACTTTGACATCGCAGCTATCAAAAACAATTATGTGTGTTAATATTTGTTAGGTAGCTAAAATTACATGATGGCGTCAACATGGTTGGTGTTTTCACTAAGTTCTGGTTTCATTCCCGTTACAAGACATGACACTATTTATATATAGTCCATGGCCAGTTAACACTCTGCAATGTCCTGAAACTGTCTTATAGCAAACCTCTGGTCTGAAATGGGCATTAAGGATGCTAATGTTGCAGAATTATATTATTGTGTTGAGTAAAGTATTCGGTGATTTTTATCATCTGAGGTACACAATTTTTTTTTTTTTTTAGTTTGGGAAAGGTCTTCTCTGCACTGATTAGTCAGTCTATCTGTACTCTGTTCATAACTATACAGCCCTGAGAACATGTTGAGTTTGAGAAACTATTAAAATGATGCACATGGGTTCACTATGGAACAGTTTCCAAACACTTAAGACTGAAAAGATGTGATATATTCAGCATGTTTAAATATATGTTAAAGTTGAGTAGCTCCATCATTACTGAACATTCCTGAATGGCGATACGGCAACAGCTTTTCAATGATCCCACTTTAACTCTGGCTCTATACATCGACCTCTTACAGTCACTATGGCAACCAACATGTGAAAAGAAATGTGAAAATATTTTGTTGAGCGCAGGTACTTAGTCATCAAGTTTACTTTTTTAATTATAATCCTTAATCCCCTTGCTGGCTAAAAGTTTGAGGAGTAGAACAGGGTGGACCATGTCAGCCATTTTATAGCCTTATCTCAGACTTCCAGCACTTTAGTTCAAAAAGCAGCAGCGTATGAGAGGAGAGAGGGAGAGAGTGATGAGGAGAAGAAAAAGGATGAAGGAGGAGAGATAAGAGTGTGGGTGTGTGGAGGCTGCAGTCGAGTGTGCAAACGCCAAATGAGAAAGAACAATTGCACAGGACAGTACGAGTTAAATAGGGTAAAACGCAGCGCGAGGGAAGAGGGAAAACAAGTGCAGGTGTGAGGAAAAACAGGTACGGAGGATAAGGAGAGAGGACAGACGTGCAGAGAATGAGCGACGGGGACGGAGGGGCTGAGAGAACAGACGAGGCTGGCGAAGATTGGCAGTGTGTGAGAAAAAATGGAGAGAGGCTTTAGGCTTTGAGTCCTGCTGTGAAGCAAGATGGAGGACAACAAGGAACACTGTGCCAGACAACTGAGGGAGCTGGGCAGCAGAGAGAGAAAGCAGAATGAGGCTGCAGGCTGTACTTCCCACTGAGCAGAGGGAGTGGGAGAGGGGAAACGGGAGAGCGTGAGGGCGACTGAGAGAGCAGAGACGAGCGCAGTCTTATCTTTACAGAGCAGGAACGGGCCCATGGAGAAGGCAACACCCAGGGGAGAAAAGTGCGCTTTCTAAATCTGTGGTACAGAATACAGAAGGCCCCATACCCCTGTGCTCCCCCTTTTTTTGTGTGTCAAGGGCATGCGGTTGTTCAAGTGGGTACTTTTATTTTTAAGCCAGTTTGGGGCTTCTTAATTGAAACAAGAATTAAAGTCTAAGTGTTGTGTCGTATTGTGAGTCTTCGAGAGAGTTGCTCTTGGGTTTTTATGGGTGTGGAAGTAACATTAAACCAAAAGGCTTCCCTTAATCCAATCTGATCTAAACACAATCACTGATTCCACGCAGCATTTGAATTTGCATCTACTGCTGTAAGGACACAATATACTGGGAAGTTTTTTGAGCTGATGCTGTTTCTTTTGACTTTAACATTAGATGAAAAAGACAAACTGAGATGAGTCATGCAGATGGGTAAGTGCCACTCGAAAACACTTTAAAACACAAGATATCAGTGTCACATACACTCATAAGTGTCCACTCAAAGAGCATCAAGTCTGATCGTTCAGATTTCTGTGTATTTATCATATTGACCTTGGTTGTGTCAGGATTAATTGTCAAGTTGCTACTTTTTTTTCTGTTTTTACTATGACATTAATATTTTTAAGCTTAATACAATTATTTTATTTCTGCACATGCAGTACATCAAATGAAGAGGAGCTGCCACTGAACACTAATGAAAATGTACATAAAAATGACATTTCTTTTAGCCTTTTTGGGCAAATCTGATCGAATATAGTAGAATATAGACAGTAATTACTGATAATGGCAGGTGCCACAAGAGGTTCCATATGTCAAGGAGAGCAGGGCTCAATGAGATGAGGTCATGACAAGAAAAAAAAATTAAAAAACTGTAAAATGATGTGAAAATAGTAACTGAAATGTAACAGTTCTTTCATCCAGTCATTCGTATTCAAATGAATGGTTATGCCTGGAGGAACATGTTCACAATTTGCAATTAATAACAATAGCAGCCTTAATATTGACATCAATTTTCTGAATACAACAATGCCAGGTCCCAGATGAGATCAGTCATTTCCAATAGCCTTAAAACTTTAGAAATTTCCGCATATAAACAGCTGAGAGTGGAATTTATACCACAGACTGAATACTCACCGTGTAGAAACTCTACTTGTTAACTCACTTGCACAAATGATGAGAAACTGTGCAGCAATGTTCATATTTGGTAGTCAAAATTATAAAACATTTTAAAAGTGATATAATCAAATGGGCTATCTAACAACTTTAAATATGTATTACATCAACCAAATTGCTCAGATACTATCAAGGGTATTGTTTAGTATTTTTTCACACCAAAAGTAAACAACAAAAGAGTAATCTAATCAGTATCAGTGATCAGCATCATCATACATTAATTGCTTTTATACATATTTTAAATAACATAACTTTGAATTCAGATAAATAGGTTTCTTTTACAATATAAGCTAAAGCTTTGTGTTGTAATGTGTATTGTAATTTTCTTTTTGTTAAAATGGGAAATTCTGTGTCTGCAAGAATGTCTTAATCTATTGTTTACTTTAAAATAAAGTCCAATGAAATAGTGCCAGCCACCTTCACTTTAAACGCAATTTGTATATTAGAGTAAATAGTTAAAACAAACACTGAGGCAGCAGAGTATAATGAGTATTCAGGTCACAGTGTCTACAAGTTAAACAACAGAATTTTAATCAGTATCTGTGCTGATACTGACCTGATTATGTGGATCAGGTATTATAATCAGGTAAATGTCAAATGGCTAAATACTTGGTAATATTAAGAGCTGAGAGACAAAGTGAGAAAGAATCAGTTCCCTACCGTAGTCTTCCAGCAGCTGTTTCTGCAGCTGTGGCAGGGTGAGTCTGTCCTGTGGAGAGTTGCTGCCGTCATCATCAAAACACACCTGGTTTAACTGCAGGGAGACAACAAAACATGGCACAAACAATGTGAAAACTGACTCTAACCAGAAATGAATAATGTAGTAATTTCTGGTCACGTCTATCCTGGAAAATATGCTCATACTTAAATATGCAAATAGAGCAAAACAATCACTCCGCACCTTAAGCCAGAGGTAGTCCTCAGTTTTGTCTGCCACCTCTCCATGGTTATCACTAATGTCACATTTGCCGATCAGACAGTAGACGGCTCTTTTGTAGGGGTCAGCGCTGTTCCTCAGCACTCTGCGGTAGTGGAGACGTAGCTTGTTCTCTGATGTTGGTGAAAGGCTAAAAAGAAAAGCATCAAAAACAGGCGTGAGCAAAGTCACATATAATATAATTTCTTGCTGTACAAAAGGGAAGTAAATTGGAACAACCTGCTAAGGCGTACTCACCGTCTGTCTGGGCTGTTCATGTACTCCTGAAACCAGGTCTTGAAGTCTCCGAGCTGATGCTGCACTCTGTTCACCACCTGCATGGCTGCATTCAGGTCTCCACAACGTAAACAGTAGTAGATCACAGCCCACACTGGATGGCCCTCTATCTCACCATCCTGGTCAACACGCAAATATTGGACTTTTTTCTCATTGTGTGTTTTTGGCTACATATAGGGTATCACTTGTATTGTTTATTTGTTTAAAATGGATTTCCATTAGTTGCTACCAAGGTAACAACTAATCTTCCTAGGATCAATCAATTAAAATAGCATATACATCATTTTAATGCATATGTATAAAAAGAAGTTTACAAAATAGGCAACAGTGCCTTATAATAAAACAATTGAAATGTGTACAAATGCATTGTTTGTTATTGCTAGTGTACATGGCAATTGCTATTTTGTCTTGATCACATTTGTTTATTAATGTATTTGCTCTGCCATTACTTCCTTGTACACAAAAGATGTTTGATTTTTTCTTCTGCTCAAAACAAATGAATGAATAAATTGTAACTCACAAATGTAAATGTCCACAATTGTGTTATAACTGTAATGTCAATGAGGCCATTTGTCAAATAACTGGCGTCCACAAGCATCAATATTATCACTCATTCAGTCTTGGTTACACCTCCAAACATGAGATTTCAATTGCAGGTGTGTTCATGTGTGTTACCTGCATGCCGGGCAGTGGTCCCGGTAGTTTAATGTTGAGGAAACTGCGGACCAGCTGATACGTTCCTGGCACCCCTCCCAGTTGGGCTTGATGGAGGTTTCCAAACACAGTCACCATGGTGTACTTTTTATAACTGCAAGACATTAGACACACACATCAAACCAAGACCTCTATATTTCATGACTAACTGAATTTCACAAAATGCTTCATGTGTTTACTAATAAGACTGAAATTAGACAGACTTGCCTGTTTTCCAGGAAGGTGAGCGCCTGCCGTACGAAGGCCATTTGCATTTCAACAGAGGTGCGACTTTTGAGTGTGTCTTTGGCTGGAACCAGCAACACGTCTGTCATCTGCTTCACCATCGACCACAGGTCTGACACATTCTGAGATTAGAGAGATGATAATGGTCACAGATTTAGACATGTGAGAAAGAATGCTTAGTTCATTTTATAGCGACAGCAAATGTGATAAATGTAAGTTAATCAAACCTAAACCGACGTGTGACACTATCGATAACACTCTGGAAGGCTTGCTTTCGACTGCAGCATGTTTAATCTCATCTAATTCCTCCAAAACACCCTAAAGGTTGTGGAGCATTAATCAAAACTATCAGACCACTTCAATTTATAGAGCAGCTCCAATCAATACTTTTATATTAGTAACACAGTCTGTGTCTATGAAAGAGGTCGCTCTAAGTAATACACTACCTACTGCAGTATCCCTCCTCCCAATCATCTAGCACTAATTTTCGTTGTACGTTTACAGAACAATCCCCTCATTTACATACTTATTCTGCAGTGTTTCACTAATGATCATCTCCAATGAAACATACAGTACAGTAAAAGGTTCAGTGAGATCAACATCCCGTGTTCTTACCTTGTCATCGAGGCTTTCAGCTACAGAAGCACACAAGTCACCTAGATTTGGCTGAATGTGACCGTTCACTATCTTCTCATTAAAAATATAGATCTGGAAGAAGAAATCAGAAATGAAGGTTGTGAATGATCAGAGCAGTGACTCGATTTGTCAAATTCTCACTTCTAAAGTCTTCTAAACACTTGTAAAATCTACCTACAGCCCCATCCTCAATGCCAGAGGTAAAACGAAAGCTACGACCACCGAGTAAAATGGTTCACAATGAGAAACAACAAAAAAAGAATCACAACATTTAAAAGGTCGTCGAAGAAGATGACAAAAAGTAAACACAAGACGCCACACGCAATGTGACGACACATGGTCCGGAAAAGCTTTAAAGCTCTGTGTCACAAAGTGGATCAGAGACAAAAAGAGAAGGTCAGACAGGATGTTGAGGGCAGAGGGACAGAGTGACACAGATAGAGAGAGAATTACCCAGAATTCCCCTCTACTACCCAATTAATCAATATGTTCGATCTGTCACTGGGTGCCTCGCTATGACCCCGCTGAAGCTGAATAATCAGACAGTATCACAGATGCTGAATTCATGCTTGTTTTTGATTTCATAAAGGCAGATTTACACAACTTCAGCTTTTTTACTTGAGTATTGCTTTTAAAGAGCTATGCTAAAAAATATATATTAAACAAAAAGGAACCAATAAAAGCCAAAAAAGCCATTTTTTGTTTGAGCAAATGAAACTGAAAATATCTTCCCACATTTGACGACAATTCATATTTTTTTAATGTTGGAATAGACTTGAAAACTCAAAAATGATTTTCACATTGTCTTCAAACACTGCCTCTCAAACTAAAAACATCTGAACATTCTACAAAATGGTGTGCAAAAAAAGGAAAAAATTGGCTTCATCCGTGTAGACTCCTTGGATTTTGTTAAATCTCTGATTACATCACAATGTTTAATGTACAATCTATGACAAAGTGATCTGACGCCGACTCACCTGTCGTCCATAAGCCACCTCTGTACTGTCCAGTGCACTCCTTCCTGGGGCTGTCACTTCACTCACAAAACTGGGCTACATGACACACAGAGGCCAAAGAAGACTTAGAACATTAACATTAAAGTCAACATTTTTTAAATATTTAAAGCCCAGATAGATGAACAGTTAGTATTGTATTGCCCAGTGGATGCTGGAATAAACTCAAAAAGGATAACACAGAGGATGAAAGTCTTCAAACTAACTCATGAAGATGATAAAAATAGTGTCGACACATCTCAGATGATGCAGCGTTTCTGGTTCATTCAGATGAGAAGGTAGACAGCTGCGAGCACATGGTGTCAAGAAATCTGCTTTAGAGACTTAAGACCTGCTTTTAAGTAGACATATTCAGTCCAAGAAGTTAAAATACATTCAGCTAGGTTTTTTTTTGTGTGAAGCTGTGTTTTGTCAGGGCTCATAAAAAACTGCACCAGAGTGCTCTGCTCTGCACAGTGTAATCAACCTGGTCTTGTTTTGTTCTGCTAAAATATGATGCCAAAGATGTTTTTTTCTCAGAACATAACAGGGTAATGTTAATATGGATATCTTCTCGACATAGTAAACAACTGCTTGATGTAAAAATCACGTCAGTATATTTTGATAAGTACTGGGTGGTAGACATAAAGCCAAAAATAGACTTTTTTTCATTATTAAAAAGTAACTGCTGTGAACCTGCCTTTTCTGTTACATTTTTTATGACAGTTCTTGTCGAACACGGGGCCTGTGCAGGCTGCGTTTTACAACCAGATCAACCACTTTACATCACCCCTTACAATGTGAAAGTCCTAAAACCAGCTTGTGTGTCCTGTACCTCCACATCTTGACTGAAGTCCAGTGCATCCTCTCCTGCTCCAAGCAGAGTGTGCAACACTCTCTGCTTAACCTGCTCCCACTGGACCAACATGGACTCCCGATGGTACTCTTCAGCCAACAGGAATGTCTGAAGAAGATAAAGAATACAGTCAGCACTAATGACTTTAAACACTGTCCTTCAGAAAAAACAAAACTGGCCTCATGCAACATTTTTATATGTTAACTTTCTATTTCTCCTTTTATTAAGGTGAGCTTGTGTAAGTGTGCCACATCAGCAAACACTTGTAATGTCAGATAACTGTGTAGTTGATCCATGGACTCAGAGCAGATGTGACGAAGAAAGAGGTACTGGTGGTCTTACATGACACAAAGTAATTGTTGTATTGGATGCATCTGATCCACATTTTTGTATCGGGTTAAACTGTAAATTAATTCATTTAACTCTCATGATAAAGTTTACAGAACATCAATTTTGTTATGTCATGCTATTTCAGTTGCATTAACTCTAAATTCATCGCAGTTAAGGAAAAAGTAAAAATTAAATGTAAGCAAACATCTGCAGATCATTTGTATATATTCTGGTCTGAAACCTTTGACATTTGTTTTAAACTTTCAAGTATTTGAAAACAGAAAATATTAATGTGAAATTACCTGTTGAATACCACATATTCACTTTAATAATCTATACATAGAGGTGGGAAGTAACTAAATACAAATCAGGCATCTTTACTTTCCTTGAGCACTTATATGCCTGATGATGTCTTACTTCTAGTCTCCACATTATAACACAAACATCTGTGTTTTCTGTCTTGTAACCTCTATCTTGCAACTTACTCCATTTGGATTCATTTAAGGGGTATCATCAATTATTTTTTTATTTGCTTTTAGAAATTGCCTTCTCAACATGAAGACCTATTTCAGCTTCCATGGATGGTAGAATGACATAGAAAGGATAGCCCCTTCATGTTCAGAACGATGCACATAATTCATGACACATATAACAATGGTAAAGTAGACGTAACAAAACAAAACAGATAAAAGAGGTAAACTTTGACTTGAATGAAGCGTCAAAAAATGGGCAAACATACAGACACGGGTGGTGTGAGTTTCAGTACCTTTGCACAGGCTTAACCCACAGAAATGTATAAATACTTTTTACTTCAATTCAGTTTGGGTTGCATGATTTGGCAAGGTCATATTGTGATTATTGTGAAGAAAATTGCGTTTGTGATTTATGCTTTGATTTGAGTCTATTTGCTTGGTCATCCAGGAAAATGCAATTAAAGGTCATATCAAACATAGAACCCAGCATTTAAAAAAAAAGAAAAGAAAAAGCACAAAAAAATTTGAGGCACTGTGGGAAATAGTATATTTCTGTTGAGTGTCCCTGAATCCAAAATATCACCATAAATCCTCCTCCCACATCTACATGCTTAAATCATACCCTTTTGATCCTTTTACAATTACGTAATTGCACAGGCTGATACTGTGATTCCAATTCTATTCATCATGGAGCCCTCAGTGATTCTACTCTTGCTTTCTGTACATTTACTTGAATAAAAATGTGTATACTTTTGCTACCTCTGCTCGTACTTTGCATTTAAGAGACCTGTTTGTACCAGTGGTTGTTGCATGAGGTCCAATGTGTTACAGTACACAGAGCAGTGCGTTTTACATTTGTATGTGCAGGTAAAATTACTATCTAAATGCAGTGTCAAAATCACAGTAAACTATATATGGCACATGCCTTTACATGTACTGATTTAAGTTGTCCCTCACTTGGACACACATATACACCAGATTTAGCAGACCCCTGTCAAGATTGTACGGCTCCACTAGGACATACTGTGGTCTATTTTAACCCTCCACAGAGACTCAAAGTGAGATAATGGGATCGTGAGATAATTAAATCCGATATCCAGCTCAGGGAGATACAAAATCTAGAGTGGAGGTGTCATTTACTAGGTTAACATGGTCACTACCTGGATGCTTAAACTCCTACAGAAGAAGTCAACCTCAAAGACGTCAAACAAAGCACCACAGAGTACCACAGAGACAAAGTACCATCTTTTGTCATTTTATAGTTTAATTGTCTTTTAAATAAGCACTACCTCTTGTATTTTTCATGCAGGTATAAAAAAAATACACACATTGACCAGATTCCACTATGTAGATTTAAATCAGTGAATAAATCATCCTGTTTTTCACATACTTTTTCAATAAAATCTAAGGTGTCCTTGTAAGGAATGCTCAAATGATTACATAATTTAAGAAAAAAACCTTGTCCAATGTGCAGCACTACTGTCACATTTTAAAAACTCAACCATCAGAGCTTTTGGTTTTTCAGCCCTTGCACACAAGTCCTTTTTCCTCTCTCAGGGAGCAGACGATGATAATGGGAACGGCAGCTAATTAAACGCAGGGCCTATTAGCTCTGCACATCAGGGAAGCCATTTCAAAACCATTCCCTAAAGATTCACACCAGAAGGACTTTTAGATCACAGCGAGCACAAATTGCTTAAAATTTGGTTTGTAAGTGTTCTTTAATTGTGATACACTAATTCTTATAAATAGTGCAAAATCTCATTTTGTCTTTATTTACTTGTTTTTGAGATTTTTATGCTTTTATTATGAGCAAAATGATCAGGAAATGAGGGTCAGCACTACAACCCAGACCAGAAATTCAACAAGGAATGATGCAGCTTGTAGTCGACTACCAGTGAATTTAATACGATACATTAACCTATAGGTTTACTGTCTAATTCAGTAAGTGTTTTGAACTGGACTCCCAAACTGTAAGATTTACTTTTCAGACACTGTTAGGCAGATACTGACCCTGCGGCGTGACTCCTCGATGGCTGACAGGAGGGCGTTGTCCCTTTCGTTCTTCAAGAAGCCCTGTGGACAGACACGGAAGAGGAAAAGACAGACGAGGCAAGAAGGAGGAAGGAGACGCCACAACAAACAAGAGACAGAAAAAAAACACAGACAAAGGGAGAAAAGCAAGAGATATGAGTTCATCTGGTGATGAGATAAACTGTATGCAGAGAGTTCTAGGCGGACAGCTTCAGCAGCCGCACCATCATTTGCTCGGTGGGAGATGGGAGCTGCTTCTCAATTTTCCATCCTATTTTCTCAGCCTGTTTGAGACATGTGCATTCCTGTGCACTCTTAGTGTTTTGCACAGATGTATAGTCAAGTCACAAGCATGTCCATTTTAGGAGCCATCTTCATTTTTAACAGCCATGTTTGCTGGGAGACAACGTGGCCTCCATTTTGCTGTCATCTCAAGATGGCTGCCTCTCTGTGCAAAAACCCCCTGTCATTCATATTAAAACAACCATTATTCTAAGTGTAATTTACTTACGTTGAACACAAAAGCAAAGCTATATAGTCAGTAAACAACTGGAGCACGTCGATACAGGACTGCAGGCAGATGTCTTAAGAAAAATACAAAATCATGGCAATGCTTAATCATTGCAATTTGATGATGACTTCATTTGTAGTTCAACAGTATTAACATGAGTGATTGTATTGCTTTCATTACAACACTTAACGAATACATAAACTATTACATTTTCAAATAAAATGGGGAAAACAGTAAGTGGTCACACTAGCAAAGCAGATGCCAAAAAAAGTAGCTCAGTGATTATAAAATTGATTAAAATTAAAGAATAATTTAATTGACTATAATATAAAGGAAGCAATGTTGGACAAAAGAATATAAACAGTACCATTATCTTATGTTAAGTCTTCATTTCAGATTGCAAAACAGTCTGTGTTTGATTTTCTCTTCACATGACATGCTTGTACGCAGATTTAAATTGCTTGTCTTGGTTCTTTGTTAAATTCATTAACTTGGAGGTCAGTACACTGCTCTGCGCAACAATTTTTCTTTTGTAGGATTTTAAGTATTGCTGTGATAAGCTGTGCTCATCGAATTTCAAATAACCAGGGTCCTTCTTTTAATGGCATATTAATTTACTCTTGACATTTTCCTTTTAATCATCTGAAGCGTACAGGACAGTTTAAGCAAGAACAACAGGCACTTTGTGTCAGACAGATGAATTCTCAAACCTGACAAACCTATCTCTCACTATCTCTCATTAGTCCTCTTATGTCCTTATACCCTCTACCTGCTTATTGTACAACTTTATTCTGGTTGATTTTCTTTTCTTTCTCCAAGCACCCAGCTTCACCTCCATCTGTTGTTGCATTTCTGTCCTGTATTTTTATCACTCTGTCCTGTTGGGATGCACTATAATTACCAAATCTACAAGATCTGGCTTTTATTTATGATGTTTCACAAAACTATCTACCAAGTTATACTGATGGACTAATTAAAGCTTTAAGCCATATATATTGTGCAATAATCTAATTTGCTCAAAATAATTAACTAGTTCCCAATATGTTATTTGAACAAGTTATGTGTACTACGGAAACAAGATAAATAACAACATAAAACAAGAAAACGTTACAATGCAAGAACAAGATAGTTAATCTACTTGAAGAAGATAATGATGGGTGTACTCAAGATTTTAAAAAAAGCACCTTTTAGGACTTTAGAGGCTCTATATGACTTAGAGATTCAGTTTAACAGTTATCCACTACAAAATTACTAATATCAAAGATGGTTCATTTCTAACTGGGCTAAAAAAAATTATTCAGGTGTTGATACAAGCCCATTAACCAGCCATCAGCTCTTCTATAATGGAATTTAGAAAATACACCACCAGCCAACCACTATTATGCTCTCATATGTTCAGCCAGGTAATTTTAGTAATGACTTTAACCCCATCCATTGTAATTCCACAAAACACAATACATGAAAAAATGTGTCACGTATAACACAATTAGGAGATAAAGTAAAGCAGCTATGATGCATCAGGGAAAAAAGAAAGACCAAAAAGGCTATGCTGCTGCAGAAAATAGGACAGAACAGTCCTGTGCTGCAGCAAGATTGCTCATATATATATAGGATATTATGTTCTCACTGGACCAGTTATATGCCTTAAAATTTGAGAAACAGCAATCATCTAACGCACTCAGTATCACTATGAGAGATAGGAGACAGACTCATGCTTCTTTACATCTGTGCAGAAGCTGCTGAGAGCCAGTCCTCCTGTTTATGGAGAACAGTTCTGTCTGTGCATGACATTATCTGTTATTACCCAGCCAAAACAAATAGGTTTGACTTTACGCGTTGGTAAAGGGCTAAAAGAGTCTATTTGAATCTCTTAAGGAGCATAGTAACGTTCTCTCTTTCTCTCCCCTCAACCTCATACCCATGGTCTGCCACCACCTGCCCCCCCTTTCTTCCTCCATCCTACTTTTTTCCCAGGAGAGACTGAGAATAGGTCTATATTTAACCACTCTAACCAGTGGAGAGCTCAGGTCAACACTCACTGGAGAGCCGCAGAATAGAATAGAATAGAATAGAATAGAATAGAATATTTGTATGGGTACAAATGTATGTGCTGAACAAATGGGCTAAATTTACAACAGGGAAAAGCAGAGTGTATTAGTCATAATGATGACTCTGATTATTATTCCAGTAAATTAGACAAGGCCAAATTAAATGAACCTGAGAGGGTTTCTCTTCCCACTATCTACTGGATAACTCTGCTGGACAGCTGCCTCTGCGTTTTTTGCTGTAACTGGAAAGCAACAGGAGGCAAAAATTTTTCATTGCTGTCATTTTGTTGCCCGCTGCCAGCTGTACTTGTGCTGCCAAAGATTTTGTCTATACAACATTTTTTGTGCCAAATATAAATGGAAAAGTTAGCCAACAGCTGTTGCCAAAATTCACATTTGTCCAAAATGCAAACATTTGAAAGTCTATTTCCTTCTACGTGTTCATGGCAGTACAAAAAACATTCTTAAATCAAGAACTTTTTATTCATTTAATTTGCATGGATCTGTGTTTGATAAGGATTTGGTTTCAATCAGAAATCAGCGGCACATTACAAAAGCAAGCCTGTTTCATAAAATTGCAGAAAGCTTTCAAAGGTTTATCAAGGACGAGCATCTTTTTACCAAGAAGTTGTATGGCTTAGACGACCATTAAATAGCTGAAAGTGTAAGTATGTTATTTAGTCTGAGACACACTGTTCCCAGCCTTTAGCATATCCTTAACACCAACAATGCATTTATTCCCAAACGGTAAAACAAACATAACAAAGACATTGCTCCACACAGACACATGAAGACCACAAATGAAACATATTATGGCACAAAACAAACGGGTGATTATCAGGTCAACAATCAGTGAGTCCTTGGGAAATAGGGGTATGAGATATATACATTTTATATTGCCCCACCCCTGTATTGTGTGTTCTCACAGATCTGCAATCCGCTATGAATACCTATAGCCAGCTGCCCAGACACCCCAGAAGCTTCTACACAAATTAAAAAAACAGCCACAAAAACTTAATATTCGTAGATATATCAGGGGAAAAAAAGGAAAGAAAAACTGCAGACAGAACTGAGGACAAACCTCTCTTAAAATGAAGATACAGCTGATGTAAGTTTCATTCATTTTCTCAAAATTCTGATACATTGTCCAGGAAAGAAATATCTGTAGATATCAGACCGTTTCCCAAAAAATCCCTTTCCCTGGTCAATGTGACCAGGTAAGCACTGAGTCTCTTCTATCATACATGTTAAAATGCACATACAGTTTGTGTTCATGTTCTGTGCCAGCGCCCACAGGCCCTTTTTCTATTAGCCTTGGCCAAGATAGTCACACTGTGTGCATCCGATTGTCAGTCAGCAAATCTGATTTCTCACTATTTCAATGTGACGTTTAACCCACAATGAGATATCATAAAGACATATCATGCAAGGAATTTACATGCCATATAAGTTAAAGGAGAAATGAAGGGACAATGCTTTCTGTCTGGGTTAGGAATCATAGAAGGAGTGGGAGGCTTTCTGTCCTCATTTGCCATGACACAATGAACCGACCAGTGCCTGTATGTGTATGTGTATGTGTGACAGCAACCCCACCCTTCACGCCTTCACTTCCTGTGTACAGAAATCTTTTAAGTCCTATAGAAGACAACAAATACGTCATATGTGTTTAATTACAGCGTTTTTTTTTGTTTTTAATCCTTCATTTATTTACTATCAGTTTATACAATCTTCATTTCCCTGTATAACACATTGCCACAAACTATGTAGCATTATGAGTAAGACAGACCGGTGGCAAAAAGTCAGACAGAAAAAGCACATGCCTGTCTAATACTGTGTGTATGTGTGTGGGTGAGTACCCATGTGTATAGATAATACTCACTCATGCTACAGCTCCCTGCCTGCCCACCTAGCAGGCTGACAGACAGATAAGAAGACAGGATGAGATGAGGAAGAGCAAATAATAGTTTTTTGTTTCTTTGTCTGTGCCTAGGTATCTGGGCTTTGACAGCCCATGAGACCTGCATCGCCTCCACTGCTTCTCCATTCCTCTTGTTTTGCTGTGCCAGGGTGGCAGCAGCAGTGGCCGCCATGCTGGGGCGTGTTCCCTGTGCCCTGTCAAGCCGGCATGAAGGTCCGCTTGCAGCCTTTTCCCAGTTTGAGAGCCAACCGGTGACTCTTGTTCATGAGCCAGAGAACCGGGTAGAAGTGCCACATCAAGACTCTCTGGAGGTGGTTTTATTGTCGGAGGGATGTACCAACTGAGTGCTCAGACACAGGGGGAGATGCATGGGAAGGAACTATGGATTCATATAGAATATCAGTTCTTACCATCAGGTGACACCCCCCTCCCTCAGCCCTTATTCTGCATCCTTTCTCTCTCTCTCTCCTTCCTTCACTCCATCCCAGCATCTCTGACGACCCTCCGCCTCCTCCCTCCCTCAGTCCCACTCATTTTCTTCCCTTTTTATCCATCCATGCATCCTTTCTTTCTTCCCTCCCTCAGCTCAATGCAATTATAGTAATGGATTTTTCCCCCCTCAGTTGATGGCTTCCGACATCCTGTCTTGAAATGAGGCTAATCATGCTCTTAAGGGTCATGTTTAGTTAATGAAGGGTTTGGGAGGCACATGGGGGGAGATGAAGGGAGGGCCCTCCTATATGCAGACTGGCTATAACTGCTCACACAAAGCAGCCGTGTGAATATACATACCTCCACTTAGTCTTATCCACATGGCACACACCCATTCACAAACAGACACTATGAAGCCATGTCCATATTTGCAGTCGTGCACAGACAAGGCTGAAAAAGCATGCCTCCACGTGCTGCCAGATCTACACTACACACACACATTCATTCATAAGCACACGGTAAGACACTGTATATGCCAGCAATTGATTGCAACCGACAAAGATACAGGCATGAGAACATGGCACAAGAAGGCTGTGTTCAATACCCACACCCTCACACAAACAGCACACATCCTGTGAAGCTATGTCAGTAGTGTTTGTCTGTCTTAGCAGATGCTCTGGGCTTAGCCAACTGCATCCGCTGAACACATGCCATCACTGCTGAAGGATACATGTGTGAATGTACAGAGTTGGCAGGGGGCAGAAAAAAAAGGGAGGAAGAGCAGGGATGTAAATGTGAAAGAAATCTGGTAGGAAAAGAAAATAAAAGACAACAGACAGGGACCGTAAGCAAAAGGAACAGCTGAAATAGAGAGAAGAGCCCTGCCAGAGACAGATGGAACAGTGAAAAGTGAGACGAGGACACAGAGACAGATAAAACTGAAGCTAGACGCCATTTTTCTGTCAGCACTGCTCTCTGCTTTTGAGACCGATTTCTTAAATATAATTTTTATCCTTTGATTTGGTTGCAGTTTTATCATTCGTCAGTCGCCTTTTTTGTTTACTATTTGCGTTTTTTAAGACAGAACAAATAGCTACAGTATAATATGAAATGGAAGAGCAGAGTACCAACACACAGTGATTAACGATTTTTACAGACACATAGAATATAATGTACTGACATACTGACAAAGCAGAGGATTGACCAGACATCAATAATTGATCATTGTATATTATTAGTAATCACAGAGACAAAAATTGATTTTTTTAGCTGATTTAGAATAAACACTGATAATAGTATAAATGCTGAATATCTGATTTGATAACTGACCAGACTAATAAGTGTTAAGCTCCTATGATGTAGTATCAAGAATTATATTTAATATAAAATGGGGGACTTATTTTAAAAAAAAAAAAGCTTTTCTTTAAGAGTTTCTGATTTCCAAATCTACCATCTACTCTAGTTTAGTCTATGCATGTGCACTCGGTATAAACATGAATGTGAATAATGCAAATCAGAATCTCAGTTCTGTAATCATTAGACAATTGATGATGCCAAACCTGAATAATCATTACTTTCTGAACCCATGACATTATAACTAGCAACCACAAAATATAAATACAGTATATTGCCTAGCAGTAGCAGAGACAACAAAATGTTCTGTGTCAACACAGTGTGTGAGCCGGAAATAATTATTTCTTTAACTGAGTTTTACTGTAATGGGAGCTTCATCTACAATTTCACATTTTAAATAAAAAAATATATACTCAAATGTATGAGGTGGACATTTATTCCCTTATTAAAAAATTTCAGTGAGAGAAACAGGAAAACAACCCCCTGTAATGGAACCCAAAACCATCTCATTAAACTGTAAAAAGTCGCTCTCTGTACGAGTGGTCTAGAGGCTCAAGCAGCTCCCACATACAGGAGGCAGAAAAGTAGGACTCTATAGGCTTCTATAGTGAGGTCCTTGCTAGTTCGCATTCAGGCATATATACAGAAGCATCATTCACACACCAATTCCCTTTGTATCAGTGTGTGTTTCTCCTCAGCAAATGAAGACGCATGAATTAGTTCACTCATGCGCACCTATACATGACAAACACACACAGACAGCATGTTTGCATTCCTTTGTGTCCTATGTGCCAACCTCCAGCACTTCCCCCAGTTACATGGCCTTGGCTACTTAATGGAGCAAATCAAACACAACTGGCACAATTAGTCCTTTAATCAGCAACTCAATATATAGAAAATAATTATAAGCTTTACTGACAGTGGAAAAACTGTTTCTGTTAAAAGACAGCCAAACATTTCCTAACCTCATGACTGGGAGGATGACTTGCTATTTGCTGCTGTCATTCAAGATTACTGGAGATTTATGCCAATTTAAATACAACTACTACGTGATGAAAATGAAATGCATGACTGTTTACATTGTTAGGTGACCTAAAGTTGTAATAACAACAGACATCATGATAATCCCTTGCCTCTTTTTCAGTTTTAAGTAAGTATTTAAAAGGATTTCACATTAATAATTCTTCATGAATTATTTAGTATATGCATTTATAATGTAAACCATTTAACTAGCATAATGTACACCCTGTAACCAGTTCGTTTTTTTTTTTTTACTAGGAGTCATAGCCTTTTGTCTAACACCTACTGCAAGTCCAATGTTGTGTTAGTACCTTGTAATGTCTCATCACCAATTAACCTCTCTCTAATCCTTTTTGTGCTTGGTGAAGTAAAGTGACTGCAACTGTCCCAGCAGGATGTTAAACAGGCATCTGTTGAAGAAGAGAAATGGCTGCAATACAGCTTGATGTTTATGAGACCTTAGCTTGGTTTTCTGTTAATGGTTTTAAGTACAAAACTGCATTAACAAGAAGCTTTGTTGTTTTGCTTTTTTCTGCCAGACTGTACGAGGTAACTCTCCTTAATTTTTTGGCTCCTATAAGAAAACTGTCAACTTAACTGAACCAATTTAAAAAAAATTATGATTCTGTTCATAGATGAAGGCAGTACTGAATTGGTCACTGAAACAGAGACATGAAAGGAGAGTGTGAGGCTATGACCTTGTCTCATCACCTGGGAAACACAAATCTATGCAAAATACCATCTGTGTCTCTTATTGTGTTCATTTATGAGTCACATAAAACCAAGTAATTACACCAAGTTTTACTATATTTCTGTCCGACAAAACCCTGCAATTACAAAATACTGTATGAGTAATACATGCATATGCATATAGGTAATATATATGGATACCAACATAATACTTTCATTTTATTCTCACCGTATCCCTAGTATCTGGAAGCCCAAATGTACCTTTGCTTTGCCTCCAACACTACCAAATGAGATATTCCACATTTCTTCCAATATAAGACTTTGTAACTTGTCTTCTTTTGAGCAATTAATGGGAAAACAGCAAGAACAAACCAGAGGAAACTGTGCTTATCTGTGTGTGTGTGTGTGTGTGTGTGTGTGTGTGTGTGTGTGTGTGTGTGTGTGTGTGTGTACACCCTCATGGTGCCAGAAGCTAAGTGCTCTTTCTGTCAGCCTGTCAGACCCACCCAGGCCAGCATTCATCCGGCTGACCAAGAAGAAAGAAAGAGACGTTAATGAAAAGATGGGTAAATGCAGCTGACTGTAAGCTGGACAATGAGTAGGAAAAGAGAAAATAAACTTGTAAATGAAAACTGAGGCATGGAGCTGCAGAATGATCGACATCCACTACTGTGTCTGAAGAAGTGTGTGCAGAAAACAAATAGACAGATATGAGGGGATTCACTGGGAGAGGAAAAGAGGAATGAAGAAACAGAAAGCTCAGGCAAAATTACCAACTTTTCTAAATCAGGAAACAATAGAATGTATGTCAGATGTATATCAGAATGCAGGAATGAGAATATGTTCATAAGACACAGTGTACAATGTAGACTTATTAATTAGAGCACACAATAAGCTTTACTAGGAATCAGTACGTACCAATGCTGGACATAACAATGAATATGGATATGGCTTAGATTTTCCAGCATTTAGTGTTAGTCTCCTCTATGTTCCACATTGTTCCATGTTAACAGTCCCACTCATCCTGCAGTATATAGGTAGATGGTTTCAAGAGTCTCACTGTAAATCAGTGCCTGTTTTTTGGCAAATTACTGTTACCGCATGAAAGAAACGAAACTATATTGAAAGTACATTTTTCTAATTTACAGCAGATACAAACAAACAACCAAGCATCAACTAATCTCCATCAGCATTCAGGTGATAATCCTACACATTTATGGCTGGGTATTTTTGCAAAATATCAAACATCTTCTGTATGATCCCTATCAGTACCAATTTTTTCAATTTTAACAAAAATAACAGTTACTTATGACAGTCAAAATTCATGGTATTATTTTTCTGCTTCTCTGCAATTTTATACATTTAAAACAGTTTGATAAAATAAAAATATAAACCAATTTACTACAATGTGGTTTAGCTTGCCTTCTCTGTTTCTTGTCTTTGATTAGATTTTTCTGGGATTTTTGCACTGAAAGCAGTTTTGTTTAAAAAAACAAACAAACATTTACAATAAAGATTGAAGTTGTCTGTTAAGATAATAGCATTTATAAAAATCTACCTAACTTGTGTGTTCCACATGCATTGATAATAACAGGATTTACTCCCTGGATATTTTGTATGAAGTTTCAAGAAAGATTTTTGATACTCAATAGTATCAAAGCAATACAGTTATTGCTTCACAAAAGCGTCTAAGTTCAGTACATATCCCTATGCATTGTACATTTAGCTCAGTCTAGTTACTCCCTTTGAAATGAACATACTGGTTAAAATATGGGCATTTGTTACGCACCAATAAAAACCACAGGTCCTACAAAATGTCCTCATGACTGCAGTTTGTTCAAACCACATTTTGATATACACAGTTCAGCACAAGGTCTACCCCTGTTAGATTACTAAACATGTCTACGTATGCAAATAAAAAGTACCTTTCAAAATTACAGACTTTTCAAACTTTGAAGTTGTCCTAAATGTAAAAGTCATATTGATTGTTGGTAGATTTCATTCATACCTGAATGTCAGTATCTTTGACTGGCTCCAGTGGTTCAAATGTGGTAGCAGCACTTAGACTTTCCAACCTCTGAGATATGTGGAAGATGTCTAAACCTCTGGAGCCAAGGAGGATTGACCTGATGGTGAGACAGAGAAGTAAAGTGAGACACAAGCATCAGACTACTAGACAAAGAAATGCAGTTGTACATGACAGCCACTAGAGAGCGTAATAAGCTTTATTATTTAATGTGAACTCTGGATAAGGATGTCAGTCTTCACGAAGTTCACATCAGCTACACAAAATTACACAAGGTTCATTGTATTTTAAGACCATTTCTGAAAACTAGCTGTTTGTAAGTGTGTGTGGGACATATTACTTACGCCTTTACATCAGCTGCATCCTGGGATGTGCGGGTGAGGGTGCGGGATCGGAGTCTCTCCCCAGCCTGCTGGATTTCCTGGAGGTTCCTCTCTACATGAGGCAGCTCTGATACTGCTTCTGTCTCAGCAGCCAGCTGCTCTGCCTGCTGCAGTAGCTCCCCAAAACCCTCTGCATCCATACTCTCTATATAGAGAAAGGAAGAACTTTTAATTAGTAAATATAAAAGGCAGCACATTAAGTCTAATTTACTGTACATCTAACTGGATCTGAGAGATACACACAGTACATTTAGTAACTGATTTGAGAGACAGAGATTCTTTTGCTTTCACTGATATGAGATTAACTAGCAAATTTTCACCTCTAGTTTGAGGATGTCCATATTGGATAACAGTAAAGGAATCAAATGCCAGAACTCAGTTGCCTCTGTTTGCCTTGAATTGTCTGCAACTTTGAGGCAATTGGATTTAGAGAGTGAAAACTCTGCACAAAGGTTGCTTTACAGCAATATTTAGATTTAATGCATTGGTCCGTCAGAGTAATGATGCATCATTATTTGTCAGGTGTTAAAGTCATGATAAAAATGTTTGTGAGCTGTTGATTGTAATCATAATGATAAAAAGAATGAGAAAAAACCCAGAAGCATTTTGTGAGTTTTTTAGATGATAATGTGACCAAAACTAACCTTAAAGACAAAAGAAAACTTATTATTACAGTGATATTAATTGAAATAGAAATTTTAAATATGACATTTGTCATGATCATTTTGTATATTAGCCCCTATGCTACCAATGAAATACCTAAATTCAGTTTATATGGGTTAATTATCTATAAATGATCCCCAAGACAGTTACATGAGTGAATATCTGTGTGCTGTAACTATAAGATTCTGCACATAATTATTTTAAACAGGTAACATGAGTTTACATGAAGTTATAATCTTTGCTTAGCTCATAAAAAATGAGGAACTACAGTATGTGGGAGCTATGCCTAAAAATGCTCCGATTCCAGCCCCAATATCCAAATCTCAGGACCTCTGTATAATACGGGACCTCTGCCATTACCAATATTATGTTTTTCTCAAATCAGTTTACATTTTGAAACGATGTGAAACAAAGAATGAATGTGATAGATAGTGCAACACATCAGATAAAAATATATATAGAATAAACCCACAGAAAATGACTGCAAACAATTCAAGTTAGTGATCTGTCAATATCAAGCTCCATCCTTAAAAGTATGTCTTCCCCATTTCACATCATGTTTTAGTGCAACAAGTATAGAACCTACCAACAAATGAAACATTAGCTGAAAAATTGTGAATTAATATGAAATACTGAACCTGTAATAAGTACGGAGGATAGTACCATAATATCATTTGACAGCTGACAAACATAAACAGCGCGCGCACGTAATACCATGTTATATTAGCTTAGCTTTAGCACAATGCTAACACCAGTTAGTTCAGAAACTCGTCGTAGTTGGACCCCAAACCGCGGCAATTTGAATGACAATATTAACTGTTCAGAGGGACTACTTATATACCCCTGACTGCGATAAATACAGCATGTTTCGGCTGTCTTCTTAACTTTTGCATTACCGGCCTTGCCTCCTTAACATGCTAACTGCTCTAACACTTTATGCCAAAATGAATGGCATCCCGGTTAGCTAGCAGGCTAAAAAGCTAATATCCTCGCATGCTCGCAGTTAAGTCAACTTAAAATGTTGATATCTGAGGTTACACAAGTGCAGACAGACGGGTTTCATACCTGTGGAGTGGGCCTGATCTAAAACGGGTCCTTCCTTTATTCCTCGTGTGAATATGACACAGTTATAGCCGTTTATTCTGTTGTGTTCAATACACCATGCATCTGCCCATGAAAGTATATTATTTGGCCCGGCACTTCGGGATTCGATGGTAATTGGACGAAACGCAACCCATACCGGAAGTCTTACTTCTTCGTTTGTAATCAGGATGTAACAAACTCCGCTGCTCCGCCAGTCGGATTGGAGGACCACAAAGACCACAGTCTAACGCAGGGGTGTCAAAATCTTAAATTCAGGGGCCACATACAATCCAATTCTGTACAGTAATATACAGTAAAATAATGGGCACAATAATCTATGTATTTTCATCAAATTTTCTTTTTGTTTTAGTGTGAAAAAAATAAAATTACAGTATGAAAATTTGAAAAACCTGAACAACCATTTACTGTACAACCTGAAATTTTTTGAGAAAAATAAATGGAATTTCAACAATATTATGTCTGAGGTTATTGTTAACAGAACTTACAGATCACAGTGGATCTACAAATGCACAAAACATTTAGTAACAAGCATTTTTCTTATATCATTTCAGGTTGTTCCTATTTCTTCAGTTAATTCACATTTAATTGTGAAAGGATAGTTTGTTAATGTAAATACTTTCATAATGTCTTGTACTTTTTCACATTAAACCAAGAGGAAAGTTTGGAGTTGTCATTATTTATAGTCTATTATACTATTATTTTATTTGCAATCACATTAGGCTGTATGTGGCCCCTTAAGAAGACATCCTTGACTGTTAATATCTTCAGTGTATTTCTTGCACTTTACAAATTCATCCCATGGACCGGATTGGATGCTCTGGCAAGCTGATTTTTTCCCACGGGACATATGTTTGACACCTCTGGTCGAACGCTAGACTGGAGGTTTACTGGAGCACAAAAAAATCACATGGGACAACAGTAACAGACCTGTGACTGTTGAGATCCACTTTTTTCAGATTGAATACACTCTTTAGGAATGAGATTTGATATAACAATGCATGTAGCACAATTATGGTGCTTTGAAGCATTTATGATTAGCCAGAAGACTGAACCATACTTTTAGCCATTTCAGGATTGCACTGTAAAAAACTGCAGGGTGGATGGACAATAGGGAGGCATTTCATTTGACCTCAATAAGGTGTTTATTGATGTTTCCCAGTATGAACAACCTTGTATGTGCAATTCGCTAATTACTATCAACATGTGTCATGTTTGGAGAACCACCAAGGAATGCTGCTCCACTCCCTTTGAGGTCAAAGAGCTTGGTCATTTGCAACATCGCACCCTTACGGCCAAACAGACTGAAGTCCCTGAGGTCATTACAATGTGAACAAATCAATATGTAACTTTGAACTTGTTTACAAGCGACGAACCTGCTCTTTATTGAAGACAAAAGTGATTTTCATGCAGGTTTTCAGTTTGATTGGTGTCCACGTACGCCTCCTGAAAGTAAGTGTCTCCAGATTAGGCTAAGCATCTTTGTGCTGTGGGCCCTGCCACTCTCAGAAAGGGCTAGAGGCACTACTCACAAACGGGAATTAGAAAAAATGCTGACATCCTTTGGTCTTTTGCATTAACCCTTACTGTGGCAAGAAATACTGGCTGTAGCATGAATCACAAAGCCCAGATGGCTGCTGAATTGCTGCTTCCACGCCACGGTGTGTTGCTTTGTTAGGACAGATCTAGTCATGTGGAGTCAAACCGCCAGACCTACGTCATTATATAATGCAATATGTGCAACTGTTACTTTGCTGTCATGAAACACGGAAAAAAAGCTCTGATTTTTTTTTTTTAGAAAGTCTTGAAAACTAGGTGAACCCTGAAGAAAAAGATGGTAGATATGCTTTTAACCACTAATGCATGTTAGATACTTAAAGCTGCACTTTGCATCAAAGAAAAACCGAATTTTTCCATTTTACATATTATACAGATCAACTGAGTTCTTTCAGAATGTGTTAATAACATAACTAGTTCTGTTTTGAGAAGAAATAAGTTCATACTTTGCTATGATAGTTTTCCTACACTATCTTATGCTCATAAGTATGTTAAATATGTTGGTTAGATGGGGTTAAAGAATGACAACGTTTTTTTTTCTTCCAGGTTTGGCTGATATGCACCCATCAAATTTAATTCAATGTTTTTTTGAAAGTATAAAGTGAAGGTAAGGGAGGATAATGAAGGTAAAAGCTGAAAAAATCAGCTCACTGCCATGATATTCACTCAGCTTTCATTTACAATTATTAAATATGATGTTACAGTATTATGAAGGTGTTCTGTTTAATGTACAAAGTTTTCAAAATAACATGCATTTTGCACACCAATTGAATGTGCAAATTTTGGTCAGTGCTTAGTGCCCCAAAACATCATCCTTTTCAGGGAACAGTCTTTCAATAAAGTCAGGTCTCAACACTGTTTCTTGGTGTTGAAGCCCTAATTGTTGTGAAACAGCAAAACATAAAAACTTTTAATCTTAAACTGACTGATTCTGGTCTCAGTTTGAGCATCTTTTATCCTTGATTACCCTCGTGTTTTCAATCAGTACATAGGAAGATGTTTTTTGTGGCACATCAGGATTTCAGGTTTAAAAGATGTGCAAATTTCTTAGAGGCTTTTTTTTTTTGTTAGATATTTAAACTGTCACTGAATACTTCTGTTTTAAAACATTGAGGCATGGACTTTTGTAAAACTTGACCCAATTCTTATATCAATTCAAATACACAGTTTTTTTTTTTTTTTAATTATTATTTATTTATTTTTATTTAGTAGCACTTGACACTGTTGTAGGTGAGAAAAGCTTCTTTTCAGACTGGATCTAAGCCATTTTTGTGAAATAAGACCCTGTTGCCACTTAAAAATTGTACTGTACTAACTATGCCTATTGGTTGAAATCAGGGCGGACGAAACTGAAGAGATTCAATAACAAACACAAAATATAGTTCATGGAAATTTTGTTACAATGCAGTATTCAGTGTCAACCCATCAGTTCACTGTTTACACAGAATTGTGGCCAAGTCACAAAGCACATTGTTCGCCTAATGTGTCCTGTATTTTGTGACCCAATTTAGGGATCTGCCAGTTACATTCTGGCCTATATTTATTCATCTTTTCCGCTATCTGTCTGACACAGAAAAACTCAAAGTACACTCATTTTAAATCCTCAGCATTTTTTAAATTGAATATTTCATCTCTCATGAAGTTTTCACTAATTCTGTGACAAATACATGAAAAATTGCAACTTTTACATAATCCTTAGAGAAATTACTACAGTTACTTTCAGTTATTTGCAGACATAACCGAAAAAGCAAGAACATCTGAAAACATAAACTAACTTGTCTAATATCAAACTGCACATTTATGCATCCAACCATGTCTTAAAACAGCTTTAGAGTGAAAGCACCTTTATAACAGTTCTGAATTTGGTCTACTGGGGTGTCACGCTGCCTTGGATCACAGGTCATACTTTTTGCAAATTATCTCACAGGTTATATGGACACAGTAAAACAGAAAACTATTACAAGGAAATGCAAGTTATGATCAGCCTTAATCATTTCAACCGACTACACTGTGCATGAATGTGACTTTTCAAGAGTTTTAAACCAGATCTTTAATTTTCATTAGCCTCGATATGAGGACATTCCATGCCAATTCAATAAGATCCACCTAATGCATGTCATAGATTTTCTTGGAAAAACGTCACTTCAAAATTTTATTTGTCCTGTGCATGAAGTATATCTTCACATCCATCTTTTTTAGCCTATATATTGAATTGTGATAATGAACACTGAGACTTTCCAACAAAAGAGGTTTGAAACTTATTCAAATCATTCTTCTTGGGAACATATTCAACTGAAATATCTTAAGTGTTTAATTTAGCAAGTTCTGTGACAGGTTTTTTTTTTTTTTTTACAAGAACAAACAACTTCTATATTTCCAGAAAGCTAAAATATTTCAACATAGAGATATTTTTCATTTGGTAATAAAATAATCTATTATTCACTTGAGTACTTAATAAGAATTTACACTGTATGTTATTTGATTTTAAGAACAAATCTAAACTAATTCAAGTACAAAAAAAATTGGGAGGGTTGAGAGTACACATACAAGGAATCACAAAAAGGAAAAGGGCTAAAGTTAAAAAAAAACAAAATCATTACCGAAAAGGACAGCAAGATTCTGCAAGGTTGTGTACATTTTAGATATTTTTTAAAAATGTATTTTTTTTATCCATGACATGAAGTTGAAAACATTTATAATATGAAATGTGTATACATGGAACGGACTTCTGTAGTGGAAAAAAAAGTTTTTGGACACCATTAAAATTCTACACAATCTAAAATATTATCATGAAGCATTTACAGAAAAATCAGTTTTCTGTTTCCAAAGGTGTGGCTGCACCAGACAGACACAAACGAATACAAAAATGTTTTTGTGTATTATTAACAAGAATAACAAAACTAAATTCTTGACAGGTTCAACATGTCATGCCCTGAATGTGTCTGATTGTCTTGCTGAAACATCCAGTTTTGACCTCAGTGAAACAGAGCATGTGCAGAAGGGGGCATGTGGCTTTGGAGAATGGAACAATACTTGGCAGAGTTCAATGACTCAAGAGTGACTCTCAGTGCAATATATCACAAATGCTTGGTTGTCCAAAAACTGTTACCCACCACAGTATATGCATGTAACCCTCCAGACACTGTGAAGAAGACTGCACCAGACAACTTATAAAAAACACCAGACTTGTTTATTTCAACTCAAATCTTTGTACAAAATAACACTTTTAACAAACATAATCAGTTCTGTATTAATATGTCAATGTCTTGTCCAGACCCTCCACAGAAGAGGGCTTCAGTAGAGATGCAGCACCCACTGTGGGTGAGGGTCTCCACAGGTGAACAGTCCCTTTTAGTCCAAGACAACCCCTGCCTCTCTTTGTATTTCCTACTTGAACTGGTTGTCAATGAGGGTACCCTTCATCTTTGCCTTCTTGGCCTCCAGCTCAGCCAGCTCCTGCAGTCTCCTCTTGCTCATACCCTTCCTCTCCAGCTGCTTCTCGATCACCTTTGCGTTCTGTGCGTAAGAGTCCGCCACTTCCCTGGCCTCGATCTCCTCTTCTTCCTCGTCGATGGTGGACACTGTGACGGAGCTGAACTTTCCCATGTCTTTGGTCCGCTTTGTCATCATCACACGGACCTTCTTCGGAGCTTCCGGCTGCTTCTGGCTGTAAACGCTGGTGTTGCCAAAGCCCTGGCCGAATTTAACCACCGATCCGTCCACGATAAAAGTGGCCGGGTTGTTCCTCTCCTGGTGCTGGTAGAAAAGCAGCAGTCCGCATTTGCCGCATTTCTTCCGGTACTGCCTCTCGATGCCCTCGGCTCGTTTAATGTACGCGTTTTCATCCTCTTCCACATTGCAGAACTTGTGGGCATGTTTAGCCCCGTCGATGACCCTGGCTCGGTCTCTGGGTCTCATGGGTAACTTCTCCAACTGGCAGTCCAACACCAAAACCATCTGACCGCACAGACAGTAGTAGACATGAAGAGGCTTTTCTCCGTCGTCATACTCTTCTCTGTCTCTCGTGTCCGAACATACAACGCTTCTTGATACAACCTTCGGCATCTTCAACGACTTGTATGGAGTTCAAATAAGGTTTGGTAAGTTTAGACGTTAAATCTGGAACGCCATTCGGAGAGTATCAACACTTCAGTTTGAGATGTCTTAAACACAGAAACGCAACACTTCCTGTGTACGTCACCGATACTGTCCCCTCCGGAAACTTAGGCGGCATTTTTGTTCCGCCTCATTAGGACGTTCCGCAGAGGTCAAAGACTGAAATTTGCAGCTACCATCTGCAGATTTAAAAATCTAGAATGAGCCATTGTTGTCCCCAGAAAACCTACAGATCACGAGGACTGAGTGGGCGTAACCGTTTTGGGTCCTTTCACATGGACTGGCCATCCACTGTAAATATTTTATTGCCCCAGAATCACTCTAGTTGCTTATTTTATTGCACACTAGTTTTGCATCAGTTGCATAGTGTGTTTCTGCAGGCTGCCTCCAGCTTCTTATTTGGTTATCATCAAGTAAGAAAACAGACTGCCTTTGCACTGAAGCCAAGAACGTTATCTTCATCTGATACCATTAATGTGCTTGTTATTTGACTTCAACACCATCACAGATTCAGCTCTTGTGGCTTGAAACCCAACACTGTTTGAATAAAGTGAAACCAAACCACAGGGTACAGTATTCAAAGGAAACATTTATTCACTGAAGACAATACAATGAGGAAAGGGGTATCTCTATACAAGTGCAATTAAATCATGTTCACACAGGTTTCATCACAAGGATGAAGGTCAGATGTTGCAGCCTCCTCACTGACAGCAGCTGGTGTCACATGTCTTCCCTTTGCATACGCAGCCAGAGGCACACTTGCTGCAGCCAGATGGACAGCATGAGCAGCAGCCTGTGATAGAATTAAAGCACATTAGTGACAATGGCTGAACAGTATTGTTATTATCAGACTCATTAAAGACCTTACAAACTGGCATTGTTGAGGCCAACAATACAGAAGATTAAAACATAATGAGAGATCCGGTTTATAAACTTAAAACCAGCTGGAGGGATTCACCAAAACATAATGCAGCTCCTGGAGTCTTAAAGCCATTCTTTTGTGGCATCTAAAAATTCACCCAGTTTAAAGAGAAAAATCACATTTTTGAACTCACCTGAAAGCACTAGTGCATTTCCTGAATTTACAGAGTATGATTGATCACATTGTCTGTTGCACTTGCCTAATTAAGCCAATTAGATTCACCTGAGTGGGACTTTGAGTATGAAGGCCATTTTAAGTTACAATCATTGATACATATACCACATTCAAATGTTTTACAGAGTAAGTGAGTTACTCTTACTTGTATCTGTAAGACCTTTGAGACAAATCTAGAGAATGCCTTATAACCAACAGTCTCCATCTTTTATGGGATAATACTTAACCTTGTCATGCTGTGAAGGTAAACACCTCCTGTAATAAGCAAAACTTACTCTTTTTGCAGGTGGTGCAGGAGCAGTTAGTGCAAGTGCAGCTTCCTCCGCATTTGCAGGTTCCAGCTGAAAAATAAATTCAAGTAGTTATTTCACTGTACTATAATTGATCAAATATAACCTAACTTCAAAGGGGTAAAACTTAATTAAGGATGGAGTATAAACTTACTCTTGGCGCATTCGCAGGGATCCATTTTCTCTCAGGTGATGGCTTTGCCTCTTCTAGGAGATGCAGCTGGTTGTGGTCTCTGTCTCAGTTGAGTCAGTGTTGTGACAGATAGTGAAGGGGTGGCCTTTTTATAGCGCACGTTGGACAACAGGACCGGGTGCAAAAAATGCGTATGTCACGCTGCACGCAGGCACGTAGTGAATGATTACAAAGGAGGTTGTGCACACGAGTTAGTCAACCACCCAAAGCGGGAACACAGAGGTTCCCAGGGAGGACGAGCTGGCTGTGTTGTCTGCAAATTACATAAGCAGCACCTCAGTTCTGCTCAGGGGACACAAACAACACCCGGGGGGATTTACACACGGAGCATGACATCATTCTACAAAGGAAAGTTAGAAAGGAGTGCATAAGGATGAACCCACATGCTTTTTTTGGGTGCATATTGACATTTTATTTTTTACATTTTGTGATCATTATGGCTGTGTTACAGTTTTTGGCATGAATTTCTGCATTTTTTTGGGACTTTTTTTTTTTTTTTTTTTTTTTTTAACAGAATATCAATTACTCTCACAGGTCTATATACTACTGACACTTAAGACAAAAATGAAAAATATACAGCTATTAAATCATCATCAAAGTTTTTTCCTGCATAAATCTATTAAGTTTAGCTCTGCTCAAAACTACCTAAAAGTTAGATGATATTCAGGATTTTAACCCTTTAAATGCTAGTTTGAATACGTGATGCCACTTGTTTCTACTAAAAAACACAAAATATGAGATATTTTTCATATACTAGAGGGATGTGGCATTGTAACATATCAGTCTTAGACATGTCAAAGATTACTCTCACAGGTCTATGTACTACAGACACTTTTAAGACAAAAATAAAAAAAAAATACACAGCTAATAAATCATCATTTAACAATTTTCTGCATTAATCTATTAATTTCAGCTCTGCTCAAAACTACCTAAAAGTTAGTAGAAACACTGATTTCCTTGCATTAAGTTTTCCGTGCCGTGCGGAACCCTCACTGGCTTACACTGAAACATTTTTAAATCTCACATTAAACATGAATGCTGATCAATGTTGTTGGTACTTATCGAGAAACCCAAGACTCCCATTATTCATTTATATAAAAAAAACATATTTTTTCTTCGTAAATAACGTGACATCCGGTGATTCAAACAGGCGTTTAAAGTAATAAAATCATGAAAATGATCGAACATTTTGTGGTTTTGAGCAGAGCTTAAGTGGTTAAAGAGATTTGTGCAGAAAAAGAAAAAAAAAAAAAAATTGATATAGTTTTATTTTATGGCAGTTTTTGTGCATGTGCATTTTTTGCTGGTGAGTTGTAAAGGGTTAAAATCAAATAAAAAACAAAAAACAAACATCAATTGTCTAGCTAAAACGGTCCGTAACTTCAGAAGTTAATGTGGCGTAAAATGACCCAAAATAACAGGTCAGATTGGGTCGCGTCACGTGTTTTCCCGGTGTTTTGGAGCCTGTGCACACGGTACAAACGCACTGTTTTGTTGCCATTATTTGACTCCTCGCGCTGCTCTGCACTCGGTCACTTTCGCGGCGCTCGTGAGCAAATCTCAGTAAACAGACCATTGTAAAATGAGGCCTTTATGTTCCCCCGGAGCGTAGGATTTATCACTTCTACCAATCAGAAGCGCATAACAAACGAGACATATCTGGTAGAACACCCAGAGGCAAAACAGTACAACACTTTACTATAATCACAAGAGTATTATCCGTGTTAAAAAGGTTAAACCGAGTTTGTTTGAGGTGATAAATAGCTTCTGATACACAACGTCTTTTTTTTTTTTTTTTAAATATACTCTGTTTTGTAACAATAGGAATTAAAACATGTTTATTTCCTTAAACACTTCATAGCCTACTTTTATTCACTGTTTTGTATTATATTTATTTTTACACTTTCAGTTAGTAGGTTATCATTCTGTTGGGGTGTTTTGGTATGTTTGGATATGAGCTCGTTGCAGCCGGTCCCTGAAGGTTACACTCCCTTTTTTGCACCCGTTACCTCTGATGAGGAGTGTGTATTTTCCCATTATCATGTTGTGGGTTTTTTCCACACCAAAGGATGTGACTAATCTAAACCACAAATAGTAAGGAGTGAAGTAAAATATTTAGGGCCGAGTGCACTCCAAGTCATAGGGATTATTTCACAAAAAAAAAAAAAAAAAAAAAGAATAAAATCAATAGTCAATCTTTATATACTGAATATCGACACAAACCTATGCTTGTGTTAATCTCACCATCACTTTAATGTAAAAAAAAAAAAAAATTTGAGATGTGAAGTGAAGAAAAAAGAATTATTATTTCTATCAACACACAAAGATTCCTTAAATGTAGCTTATATTTAATACAGTCTTGCTTTATATTATGACAAAAATTTTATAGGCTAAAATACTCAATTTTCTTGCTGAAAGAGGCTGAAATACCGTGTGGAATGAATGAAATACCGTGTGGAAAAGAGGTGGACGGACCAGTTTCTCAATTAAAGCAGCCTAATGACTTGAGTTTAACTGGAAGTGTCCAGAAGTTTCTTTCTACTCTGGAAATCTGTGATCAGTGCACACGCATCCAGTTCCTCATTACATTTACCTAATTTAATAGTCATGATGATGATAAGATAATGTTAAAGGCAAAACAAGGGTTAAGCTCTATTGACACACATTTAAGATTCCCTTATAGTTTGTGCTCATCACAGCCTTGCTTTATTTTGGGACATAAAAGTATATAGGCTACAATCTTCACACGTCTCACTGAAAGAAAATTCCACAGTAAATGAAAAGTAATGACTCAGGTTTAATTGGAAGCATCTTGCACTTTATTCTTCTCTGGTAATCTGTCATAAGTCTTTGCGCTTTCACTTCCACATTACATCTATATAAGTTGATAGTGATAATGATAGTAAGACGATATTAAAGGCAGAACATGGGCTATGTTTCAGTCTGCCCTCAATAAATCATGGAATCCTGAAACTCCAGTGACATTTTGTGGAAATGGGCAAACACACATTTAAGATTCCCTGAATGTAGCTTGTGTTTATCACAACCTCGCTTTATTTTATGACATGAAAGCACATAAAAATATATGGGCTACAATCTTCACACTCCAAGAAAATTCCACAGTCATTGAAAAATGACTCAGGTTTGATTAGAAGCATCTAGAAGTCTCTGGAAACCTGTAATCAGTGTGTTCACTTTCCGCACTACATTTACATATGTTGATAGTGTTGATGATGATGATGATGATGATGATGATAAGACAATATTAAAGGCAGAACAGAAGTTGAGCTCCATATGTGTTATATGTTAGTGTTCTTTAGTCTCACCTTATTAAATCAGAGAATCCAGAATCTTCAGTGAGAATTTGAAGGAACTGGTTTGTGATTTTTTAGCTAATTTTGAATTATCAGAGCAGTTTTGACTTTAAAGTAGTGAGTGAACATATTTGCCAAACTGTATGAGCTACAATACAGCTGAACACTCATTATCACAGGGAAAAATAAGTCACCTACTCACCTCAAAACACCTAAGGCGGTGGGGAAAATAGAAGGTTTGTTTAGATTTTTGCAGACAAATTCAGTGTAATCTTTCCAGAATAATAGATCATCTATCATTACACCCATCTATAGTTACGAAAATACCTGCTTGAGCTTTTTCAACTTTATGAGAGCTAAGTGTTGAACCAAATATAATCTCTTCTGTTTTCTTTGTGTTACTATTAAGAGCGTTGTCAACTACTTTTTTCACACTGTGCAGCTCAGGATTATCTGAGTTACTTAACTCAGATATGTTGCATAGTGGGAGGCCTTCAAGAAAGTTGTGACCTCCTGCAATTAAACACAGTAAAACAATAAACTGATATTAGAGGCAAGAGTGGAGAGTTGTCCCCTCCTACTGGAAATGGAAAATCAGCATGACAGTGTCAAACTGTACAAGTATGTTTCTGATGAGAGGTTCAGCTGTTTAATACACAGAACTGCAATGTTGTTTTTTTTTTTTCTTTTTGAATATTTTTTGTACGTTTTTGCAAATGCAACAGATAATGATACATAAGGAATTAAATATGAATTAGGGAGCCAAATACATTATTATTATTATTATTATTATTATTATTATTATTATTATTATTATTATTATTATTATTATTATCAATCAAAACTGCATTAATTCATATTCTGGGATGTCTTATAAAGCCAAAGGTGCTGCTTAAAATAATGGACACTAGAGGGAGACATCTACACTTTAACAGAGACAAAGTGGACTTCAATTCTCTGTGTTTTTCTTACACTTTTTATAATTCTTTTGCTCTGTAACATCTGTGGCTACAATGAAACTCACAGGTTTCACATTTGTACAACATATTGTTACTTGAAAAAAGGCAAAACCTATTTTTGTTTCCAGCAAACATACAGTGTCAGTCATTTGCACTGAAAACAATATATTAATTAAATATACCATCCACATAGAGAAAGGTTAAAAAACATCTGACATGAACGATGATAGTCTAAGTTGTTGTCCTTATTCTAACCAGATGACTGTCCACTTAAAAATTAATGTTTATGAATGTCAATGTGCATTAAGACTTAATTGTGTCCTTTCAGCAATTCAAACAGATTTGATAGGATGTTTAATGGATTTTTATTTCTGTTCAAAATGCACCTCTTGCTGTGAGATGTGCTGGTTTTGAGTGCAAAGGGCAGAAGAGCCAAGCAGGGAATATGATCCTGCAGCCCAGCATGGTGCAGGGTACATACACTGCAAAAAAAAAAAAAAAAAAATGCATACTTCGCCATGAAAGTTATTTTTGCCAGTATAAAACATCATTAAAACAAGTACCTCAGATAGTTAGATTTCAGATTCTGTTTTTAATATCACCATGGCTTTAGACACTATATTGCATGTTTTAAACTAATATCACACTATGATCAAATACATTTCTTTTTGTAAGTGAAATCACCTGCCACAAAGAGATAATTTCACTCAAACTGCAGTAACATCAGCAGTTCTGTATAAAAGGACGAGTCATGTTCTGTCACTGAGCTCCTTGTTATTTGCTGAGCATGCTGGGATCTGGTTCCACCAGTGCTGAGTGCTGACCTGTCTGTGTACCCCAGGATCCATGCCACATAACTATTGGCTCATTTCAGTGAAGCAAAGCTAAACTTCCCTTCAAACGTTCTCTAATTTTGAGCAAATAGTATATTTGTGCTTAGGAAAACATTTGAATGCAGACTGAATTTACCTGTGCACAAGTGTATGGTTTCATGGCTCATAAACAGTTTGCAACACAGTCCACGTGCTCTCTACGATTCATCTTACCCTGTTGGTTTCAGTGGCTGCAGAGAGAAGACAACTGGAGTCACTTTCTAGGAAGGTGTACACATGTGTGACGCCAGGTCCTGGTCCTGAAGCAGGTCAGTTCAACAGCTGTAAACACTTTAAATTTTGACATATGGAGAGCATGAAATGGCTAAATACCATTCTGAACACAAAATGCTCTCCCACTGCTGCCTCTCGTTGCAAACATTGTCATGAGGAAGGTGTATGTCATGACCTCCGTGCACTGCTTATGTTCTGTGTACAAGTTCCTGCAGCCCTTGTTAAGTGTGTGAACTTGCCATAAATTGCATTGTCCAATTTTTAACCTGCCTTTTTGCTTTTTACTCTGTTTTATGGCTTGTTGTATACTCTCCATACTCTATACTCTACACTCAGATCAAGAACAAACAGACTCAAAAACAGTTTCTATCCAACAGCAATAACCACCCTCAATGCCTTAAAAAAACAGTCTCTAACACAACGCATATATACAGTGATGGGATCATGCAATGACAGAATGAATGGCTGTGCATTTGTTTCTGTATTTATTTTTTATCATGGTGTTTGTGTCTGTGTTGTTTATTACTGTGCACTGATTGTTTGACACTTTTTTAAAATTCCGTTGTACATGTTGCATGTTACAATGACAATAAAGGACTATTCTATTCTATTCTATTCTATTCTATTCTATTCTATTCTATTCTATTCTATTCTACTGTTTACTGTACGGTGTCCTTGAGTGCCAAGAAAGGTGCCTATAAATAAAATGTATTATTATTATTATTATTATTATTATTATTATTATTATCATTATTATCATTATTATTATTATTATTATTATTATTATTATTATTATTATTATTATTATTATTATTATTATTATTATAAATGTTACAACTTAAACACTAACTTTTATTCCCAATCTTCATATGTCTTGGCATCTTTTGACAAAGCTGCTACCTTTGTGGAAAGTTACTGGGAGTTCTAATTTCCAGAAAACTCAATCAATTACCATTAATCATGTTAAGGAGAACACATTTGTGACATGTCTGCTATCTTCAGAAACAAACTCAACACTTTGGTCTAATCAGTGAGGCGTTTACTGTCATCATAGACAATCAGAGCAGCCCACAAGACCAGAGTCAGTCTTTAGTAGGTTCTGTCATGGTGCTTAAAAGCAAGCAATGTCCATGACTACTGTCTTTATTTTCAGATTGTGCCATGGATCATGTGCTGAACTCCGCTGACTATTACATCTTCACTCCATATGTCTACCCCACCTCATGGCCTGAGGATGAGGCTCTGCGCCAGATCATCAGCCTGTGGGTCATGACCACCCTGGGAGCAGAACTGCTTTACCTGGTTTTTGGCGCTCTTAACTTCTATTTTGTCTTCGACCACAAGCTCATGAAACATCCGCAGTTTATTGAGGTAGAGTGTTTACAGATTCTATTTTGACTCACATGTTAAAGATCACTCCAATATTTCTATTTCAAGCAACTTTATCTTTCTACTTTTCACTCCTTTACATTTATGTGGCAGCTTCCTTTACTTAACCCATAAAGACCCAAACATCCATCGTCGACCAAAAGCATCTACTGATTTAAACTGTTGATCCACAAATTCTATCAATATATGTAAATAACACTGGGTTACAAAAAAATGTTCTTTGCAAGCTGTCTAGGTTTTTTCAACTGAATTAGGACCATTTTGCACCGCTAAATCCAAAAATGACATCTGTTTTCCTCAATCAGGTCAGGTTTTTTTGCTAATTTGATTTTGAAAAATTTGATCTTCTCACAAAATTGATTACATTTTTGTGACTTTATCAGTTGATTTTTTATATAGTTCTCACCCAAAATAGGTTTTAAGAGAAAAAAAAAAACATTTTCTAACAGGATGTATTTATTAAGTGTAACAAACTTTAATTCCTGTAAATTGAATAATAGATATTGATAAAGGTAAGTACATGTAAATTGAACATTAAATCGTCATTGTGCAAAATTCAGGGCATGAACTTTGGTTTCTTTGAACCCCTCGAATACTCAGCAGCAGGGATGTCTCTCTTCAGAGTCCAGCAGTAATCAGCCATCATGACTTCATCCCAGCGTCCCTGATACCTGGCCTTGCATACCATGTGTGGCGCCCAAACTTTATCTTGGTCACCAAGTTTAATACCAAAATAAGATTGGTAAGCACACTTTATGAAACTTGTGACTTAATTCCTGTTAGGTACAATGGTGTATTCACCGCAGATGTAGCAGAATACGTCAGGCTTATTTTTGCAAGATCTTCTAGACAAAGCCATTTCATTCACCTGTAATATTAAAAAAAACATTAATCATAAATTGGCAAAAGTAAAATCTTCAGAACTCATTTATTGCAAGAAATATGAAAGAATTTTGTATCATATGATGTGAAAATGCCCATAAATGTAAGCAAAAATGTTAAAAAGCCAATATGTAGCATAGTTCAGAAAGCTGACCTGACTGAGCAAAATTAATGTGATTTTTGGATTCAGCACACCAAAATTATCCTAAATCAGCTCAAAAAACTTAAACAATAAATTTGTTGTTGACCAGTGTAATTGGTGTAAAATGCAGCTTGTCATCTTTTTGTGGTCATTGGATATGACCCATTTGGACATTCAGAGGCTCCGTGGTTACCATGGAAACACTGTCATCTTCTACAACATTGATTCACCAGTAAAACCCATGGAGTTGGATCAAAGACAGTGGATGGAAGTCTTGTTTTACATTCAGTTAATGATATATTTTACTTTAAATGTCACTTTTCCTTCCCTTTTTTCTGCTTTTATATAATAACCTTTGAATTTACTCTGAGCTTTTATGAACATCTATATGATCAGCCAATTATACATAGGAAAATAGATGATTTTTCTGAAAAAAAAAAAAAAAAAAGCCAAATTCAGAGTATATAATAAATGGTAATGAATCAATTAGGAATGGTTAGATACAGAGAAAAAATCATTTGGGAACTGCCACAAAAGTCCCACTGGGTCCTTATGGGTTAAAGTTTAATATCACCTTTCTGTTCAGTGAAAACCATGCATCTCCAAATATGATGACAGTGAATATTTGTGATAAAATGAGGGATGAAGTGCTACTTTTAGAGTTGAGAAATTTCCCATGAAACACAGAATAGTAGCAGTATGAACATATGATGATCTCATAGAAAATTATGCATTGTTATATTAAATCACCAACACTAACAGTATAATTGGTTAACAGCTTAACTTTAAACATCTGCTGCAGAAAAATGCCACATACACATTAATACAGCAGTAATATGAACCCAAAAACATTATATATATTATGTAAAACACTGACAGGGACAATTTTACAACAATGGGGTGATTGTACATTTGCTGTTGCTGCACCGAAACTGTGGAACTTAGTGCCACCTGACCTGCGAATCCTCACAGACCTGTCCCTGTTCAAGTCCAAGTTAAAGACACACCTGTTTAGACTGGCTTTTAATCTTTAGCGCTGAGACACTATTAGGTTTTAATGTGTAGTCTTTTTTATCACTGCGTGTTATATCTTATTGTTTTATGCATATTTATGGTATTTGACTGAACTGTTTTTCTCTTATAATTTAATCATGCTTTTAGACGTAAAGCACTTTGGTCTTCGTTATGTTGATGTAAAGTGCGATATAAATAAACTTTGACTGATTAATTGATGGGTGACACGGTGGTGCAGTGGATAGCTCTTGTGCCTCACAGCAAGAAGGTCCTGGGTTCAATTTCAATTCAATTGGGACCTTTCTATGTGGAGTTTGCATGTTCTCCCTGTGTCCGCATGGGTTCTCTCCGGGTACTCCCACCATCCAAAGACATGCACTGATAGGTGAACTGGTTAATCTAAATTGCCCATAGGTGAGAATGTGAGAGTGATTGATTGTTTCTATATGTTCAGCCCTGCAATGAACTGGAGACATGTCCAGGGTGAACCCCGCCTTAGCCCGAAAGTAGATGGGATAGGCCCCCGTGACCCTAGTGAGGATAAAGCGGGTTCAGAAAATGAATGATTGATTGATTTTACTGCGCAAAGACTGCTATGATTCTTCATACTTAGAGTCCTCAGTGAAGGATTTGAACACTTCTTTCATTTGTGGTAATAGCAATTTGAGGAAAGCTACATGTACAAATGCAGGTTTAGAATCCCAGGTTGGTGTAGCTGATTACTGTCATGATTAAGTAAATATTTCCATTAGACCTGGAAACAATCTTAAGACTAATCCATCCTTAAATATTTATCTTATTCTTTTAAAACCACAGAAACAGATGAGAAAAGAGATTCAACTAGGGACCGTTTCCATCTTTTGGATGAGCTTCCCCACTGTGGCTCTTTTCTACTGGGAGGTGATGGGATACAGCAAACTTTTTGATGACGTCAGTGGATCTTCTCAAGGTGAGAGAATTGTTTCCCTCCCTTTACGTCCCTGATCAGGAACCTTACATACTGTAGGGGATATAATGAAACAAAATGTGGAGTAACTCATGCAACTTATTGCTGTTTCAGGCTGGTCTTTTATGTTCCTGAGCATCGCTGGTTTCTTGTTCTTTACCGATATGTGTATCTACTGGATACACCGCGTTATGCATCACAAGAGCATTTACAAGGTGAGAATCAGTATGTCGCAGTGAACTATAAGTATTAAAACTTTATACAGTAGCGGAAAAAATTATTGGACCACCCTTGTTTTCTTCAATTTCCTGTTCATTTTAATGCTTGGTACAACTAAAAGTACATTTGTTTGGACAAATATAATGATAACAACAAAAATAGCTCATAGTGGTTTAATTTCAGAGCTGATATCTATCCACTTTCCATGGTTTTCTTAATAATAACATAAACCACTTAAGTTCTTACATCAATATCTATGGCATTGTACTGCCAAAAATAGTGCTTTCAGGCATTCCATGTTTTCTTTTCTGTCTGTTTTAGTCACATGATACACACAGGAGTTAGTACTTGATTGCATAACCGTTGTCTTTGATGACTTTTGATGGTCTAATAATTTTTTCCATGACTGTGTTAGTGTCAGGTAGATTCCTGTAGATCTATAACACTTTTGTAATTTTTTTGGGTCATATTTACTTGATTTAATATAGTTCCTCAATTTACCTTGAAACTTAAATTTAGTATTCGTTCATTGTATTCATTCTACATCTATAGTGTTTGTATCTGAAAATGACTTTACAGATACATTAACTTTTTCACAATCAAGCTATCAATAAACTAAGTCAATAAGATATAGCAATTAAAGTCTGAAATGAAAATTATGATGTCTTCTTATTCTTTCATTTTCCTCTTTAAAATGTAGTCAACATCATATTTCTAATGAAAATGTCTCAAATGTAATGCAATTAACCCATAAAAACCCAAACAGCCACTGGGGACCAAAACCATCTACTGATCTAAACTGTTTAATACCTGTTGATCCACTAATCTTATCAATACATGCAAATTATTGGTGTAAATTGCAGTTTATCATCTTTTCATGGTCATCACATATGACCCATTTGGACATTCAGAGGGTCCGTAGTTACCGTGGAAACACTGTCATCTTCTACAACATTGATTCACCAGTAAAACCCATGGAGTTGGGTCAATGACAGTGGATGGAAATGCTTGTTTTTACATTCAGTTATTGATTTCTATCTGAAAAAGTCACATTTTCTTCATTTTTCTGTTTCTGATGTCATAAGCCTCATCTTTAATCTGAGCATTTATAAACATCTACGTGATCTGTGAATTAAATATAAGAAAATACCTGATTTTCACTGAAACGATGCAAAATACAGAGGATAACATGAGAATAAATGGGGATAAATCACTTACGATAGGTGAATTAGAGAGAAAAATTAATTTGGGAATTGACATAAAAATAGTTCTGGGTCTTTATGGATTAATGCTGAATGTGATGTGTAATTTAAAACTTATGTATCTACCTTTAAATGAATACTGCTTTTAATTCATTTAAATATTAATTCATCCCACTCTCCACTTTTATGTCTTTACATTACTTGTAAAACACATTGGTAGTGGCATCCCAACATTCAGACCATTTGTATTGTTGTTCCTCTTCAGTATCTGCATAAACAGCACCATTTATTCAAGATCCCCACGCCTTTCGCCAGTCACGCCTTCCACCCACTCGACGGCTTCCTTCAGAGCCTGCCCTACCACGTCTACCCTTTCATCTTCCCCCTCAGCAAGGTACTGAGATAACTGGTTGGAAAAGAGGGTGAACATTTCAAAAACTTTCAAATACTTTCAATTAAATCTGTAATATGTGCATTACAGGTAGTCTACCTTTCGCTCTTCATCTTTGTCAACATCTGGACTATTTCCATACACGATGGGGACTACCGCATCCCAGGCCCCTTCATACACCTGATCAACGGTGCAGCCCACCACGTGGATCATCACCTCTACTTCAACTACAACTATGGGCAATACTTTACATTGTGGGATCGTCTGGGGGGGTCCTACCGCTACCCCTCGGCCCTCCTGGGAAAGGGTCCACATGACCACATCAAAAAGCTCATGGCAGAGAAGACAAAGTGATGATGCAGTTACAGTCCTGATATTTTTGATGACTGTTTTTCTTTAAACCTATGAGGTAAATCTGTGTCATCAGATGTTGAATAGTTGTATTTCGCAAAAACAATTCTTTTGTTGGAATTGTATTTTGTAAATTGAATTTTGTTAAATAGTTGAATTTCAAATGTTTTTTATGTATAGTTTCATAATCTGAATTCATTTATTAAAAAAAAAAAAGTTTTTTAATTCAATATTCTCAAATACAACGCGCTTGCACCACTACTTGAGTGTCACATGATTTTCGGTGTAATGCATGATTGAGTGAATGTTAGATTAACTGGCTCGTTACTCCATTGGTTTTGCCTGGTCAAGGTGTCTGTGCTATACTGAATTTTTTTATACTGAATTTGAAATGCATTGTATTTGAGAATATTGTTAAAAAACTTTGTTTTAAATAACTGAATTCAGATTATGAAACTTTATGTAAAAAAATCTTGAAATTCAGCTATTCAAAAGAAAAATCAACTATAAAAAATTCAACTTACAAAATACTACTACAACATCTAAAGGCACAGATTTACTTCCATATATGAGAAGTTTTTATTGAGTGACTGTTGTATTTGTTGTTTTAAATGTTTTAATTTACTAGTTGTATATGAAAGGATTTAAAGTGTTTTAAACCATGCAATTTACTTGTTAGGATATTGAACTTTGATATATTTGATAATGATATACCTGTACAGTGAAGTACAGGTACAGCACAATACTGTGAAAATGTTGTAGGTTTCCATTAGGTGTGTTTTATTAACAAAGATATAAAAACAACGTGAACTGGTGACACATCCAGGGTGTTATCTGTCCTAGCCCACTGGTTGCTAGGACAGGCTCCAGCACCCCTGTGACCCTGTCGAGGATTACGCAGAAAATGAATGAGTAATGACCACTGATATGCAAATCTCAGTCTCTGTACTAAGATACAACAAGGATATAAAGGAAACATGTACAGCATTAAAAACAAAGATTTCAGGAGGAAAATCTCTTCAGACCAAAGTGGAAAACATTTAGCATAACCTTCCTTTGCACTTAACATGTTAACGCTTTTGCTTGACAACAGGACAATGAATGCACTAAATTTGAGGTGTTTTTCACCAGGTTCAATGCATTCAATACATGTCAGACATTTCTTCTTAATTGGGCTTCTTCTTGTCAAGTGAACAGAGATCACACTGTAGAAGCCATTTAGAGCTATTTTGTTTTGTTTTTAATCTCCTGTATTTGCTTGTTAATCAAGATTTATCATTGTGTATCATTTCAATGCTACAAAGACAATAAAGATAAATGTAGCTGTGTGTGTTCACTCCACAAACTTCGGTTTCCTCCTACCATCAAAAGACATGCACCTCAATATGTTAGTTGGTAGCTGGTTAGTTGGCTATGATGAACTGGTAATGCTTCAAGGGTGTATCCCACCTTCAGCTGTTGGTAGCTGGAATAGCCTGCATAACCCTCCGAGCGATTAAGTGGTCCAGAAAATGAAATGAATGAATGACCATACTTATGCAAATGAAAGTGCGTCTTCAAATGTATGCATCAAACTTTTTATAAATCACTACTTAGTACTGGTCATCACTTTTTATCAAAGCTAATTATTTTTTGTGTGTTGGCATATGTTCAAGACTTAAGATGAAATGTCCCATGCAACATTACAGCTGCTATTGGAAATCTGAAATAACTGTAATAATATTGGTGATTTTTCAATGGTATTTAGCCTCACTGTCAACATGAGGACCTATATTTACATACAGTTGAGGAGTCAGCTGAAGGCAATTTTAAAGGAAGCCCAAGAAACATTTCCATTCCTGCAGCTATTGTAAGAAGTTTGGCTGTAGAAGCAACAATTCATTAAATTTTTTTGTAACTCCAATGCTTCTTTTATTATTTTATACTGAAAAATGCAAAATACATATACAGATATTTTATGTTCCTCTGAACTGGTTCAGATCCTTTTGAAAGACACTGACAAATTAAATTATATGAAAAAAGCATGCATCTTAAATGTGTCAGAATGTATTTCCATGTGTGCATTTTCATTCAACAATCATAGTCCAGGTGCGTCTTTCAACTTCCAGTGCTTGGTGTGTTTTCATGAAGGCTCTGCAGTGCCAGGTCTGTCCACTTCATCTCTTGTTCTTTCACAGACTCTGTGGATCCTCCATTGTCCTGCTCAGCCTCAGGTAGCTCACTCTGACAAAGAACAAGGACAGAAGATGAGAAGCTGTGAAGGGCAGATCATAAGTAACCTCCAACTTCCTTTACTCTAATATCAAAACAGCATCAAAAGATGAAACCACATTTCTTTTAGCAACCTGATGAAAAACACTGTTTGTTTATGACACTATGCGGGTAATTAATCCTTATTCTAAAACATGTAAAAAGATCTGTAAGCATTTTACAGACAATGAAAGTAAAGTCATAACAGTCACATCTATAACACTAGACATTTTGAACTTATGAGACTCCCTGTGTCAGCAAGTAGTATGCTTGCTCACTATAATGTACAATTTCATTTTTGGTTTGTGTATCACACATAGTGCATGAAGACTGAAAGCAGAACAAAAAGCATTAGTTATGACATATTAGCTGTGTACATGACTGTACGTGTGTCCTGTTAAACCTTGCCAGGCCAAGAATGACACTGTAGAGCTGTCCCCTCATGACAGTGCTTCACCTCCTGGACACACTATGTCAGAATTCCTGTACTCAGATTTGACTAAAAGTGATCACAGATATAGGTTGTTTTGTAGTTTGCAGTCATCAGTACGCACCCATGCGATTTTAACTAAAGGAGGTCTTCAGGGCAAATCTCTGGCAGTAAGATATCTAGTTCTGAAATGTTTAAAACGGCAATGAATTATATTTACATCTGTGTAAAAACAAAGTGTGAAAGTTGTCAACATCCATTTACCAGAGGGATGGTGACATCCTCATACGGGAGTCTGTCCTCCCTCCAGGCGTCATCGGTGAGATCCAGGACTCTCCCATCTCTTTGGATTTCACTGTCCATCTTCTGTGCAGAACTTAGTTAAACCACTCAGGCGGATCCCGGTGTTTGCTTCAGGTTCACCGCTGCACTTCTCACAACTTCTCACAAATACTTTTCTCTGCTGCCCTCGGCATGTGTTTCTCAGAGAATTTTAGCTGCAAAATCAGAGCGAAGATGTAATTACAATAGATTTAAGCTCTCTAAGCTCTCGGTTTAGCACGTTTATTATTAACTTTCTTAGTTCTGCTCTGAAAACTATGGTCTGAGACAGTTGTCGCGAAAGTCAAGCGTCACCCGCTGACGCGTCATGATGACGTTTGATGCCTTCACGAAGGTTGGTACAACTGAAAATTTCCTCAATTATTTCATCACGGTCACAAAATAATGGCACAGCAAAAATAATACACTTTGTATTTGGCTCTAAAGAACAAAATAATTTAATGCAATTTAATTTAATAATAAGAGTGAATTTCGGAAACATCTATAGATTTTTTTTTTCATCCAATGTAACTCTGTAGTAACTTCTTGACCTGCTGACAGGTAAGAAATCTTCAAGAAGACTCTAAGATGGTCCAAGAAACCCCCAAATTCGCTTATTGTTTTTTTTTGTTTTGTTTTGTTTTTTTTTTAACATTTACTGTCATTTCACCCACTGTTTCGCGGTTGCCATGGTAACCACACTTCCTACAACACTCGGTGGATCAGATACGCAAACAAATCGCTATGGTTGACGGTGTTAAATAACTATATTAACTATAGTAGTAACACTTTTTCAGTCATATACCTTTGGGTGAGTAAGGTGGCTTTTACTTTTAAACAAAATTTCGGTACATTAATGTTAAATAAGCACCTTAGGTTAAAACTTGGTCTACAGTTCACTTCATTATCATTTAGTTAACTACTTGCTAGTGTTAGCGTGAACAGTTAGCTTTAGTTAACATTTAAACATATGTTAAAAATAATTATTCAATGGTAGTCATTAAGCAAATTACATTTATAACAAAATAATGTCAAAGCTTCATATATATGTTAATTTATGGGTTTGATGCTAATGTTGCCAGTGAAAATAATAATCTGCACTATTTGTATGAGAACATACGGTCCTGTTGCATTACCAGGCTTCTGCATAATAACATACAAATCTCTAAACAAGACCAGTCTACACTCTGCATTAGCCACTGTAGCCATTTTTTAATATTACATAGAAGTATCTTAATTTTGCTATGGATTTGGCTCTAATATGAGTTTTTCAATACAGATATATCTTTTTATAGGTACTGTGATGATGTCAGCCTCTGAAGAGCAGCAGATACAAGATACAAGAAGTTGTGCCAACCCTGGGAACCCAGTGTTTTCCTGCATGGTGACTCCAGCTGTAAAGGATACGCTGAGTGGTCTTTTGTATAAGACCACCTCCAGAGACTATGGTCTTCTCCCTTCAACCTCGTTGAGTTCACAGGGTACTCTTCACCCCATGTCACGAAGATTTACTGAAGACTTGGCCAGGAGTGGGATGTATCGGAACACCTCATTCAACACAGCCCTAGATCGGAGTAGGGTGTATGACTGTCCCAATCTACAGCATACCACTTAATTTTAAAATGAATGAATGACTTTTTTTTTATATTTCACTGTCTGAATCTAGATTTGTCAACTCTGTTTAAGTCATTATTTTCTGGAAAAGAAAATCAATGTTCTTCTCTGTAAAATAGGACAAAATAAATACATAATAATGAACATAATATAAAAATTCTCAGACAATGAAGTTGGCCATATTTGGCAAAGCACAGTACAGAATGACAGTGGATGACAACCTGGATCAGCTACCTCGACCTTGCAACTCATCATGCCCCGTTCAGTTTCCTCTGATGTATTCTTGTAATTTCCTAACCTCAAAGAACTGTGTAATTAAAGTATTATCAATAAATTCCATGATTAATAAAGCAGTGTTCAAACTCTCTCTGTATTCCCAAGTGCAGATTTGCCCAAGAACTGTGTTGTTTTGCTTTATAATTTCCCAGTTTAGTTTCATCTTCAGTAGAAATAACTTACTTGAAAAACACCATGCATATTATGGCCACAAAAGAATAAAAACCCTTATTTTTTGAAGTCTTTCTCTTTTGTGTAGTTTTCTAGGGATAATTAATGGCCAGTAGCTGCCTTGTGCTTTGATCCACCTTTTAAATACTTTCTTCTGTTGTTGTCTGTCATTTTGTTGATGTTATTAATGTAGATTTCACTTATATGATAGTAGTCTATGTATGAAACAAAGTAGTACCAGAATAGTTTAACATAAATAACTGTATAACTTTGACAACAGCCATTATTTTTAATCTCTCAGAATTTTACATTTGTAACTTGTTGATTGTGTTTTCTCATAATCAATCATTGTTCTCTGTAAGTTGGATTTCACGACAAATTTCGTGATTTTCTGTGTTTTTTTTAAAGAACAAAACAATATCCTATATCAAAAGTTGGTTTTAGGTTTGTCCAAAAGTAGAAAGTCAAGGTACAAAAATGTAGGGCCTAATATACAAACTAAAACCACGCACTTCCCTAAAGAGTCCATACATGTTCTGCAAAAAAGTAACTTCTATATCAGTCTAATTAAGTGGGAATTCGCAGTTGTGCAGTGTGTTTACGTTGTATACGACAGAAATCCCCTGTCGTAGTCGTAACTACCCCATCCTCTGTGAGCCTCGCCTCCACAGCTGATGATGGCCAACGTTTCAGCTTTCAGCTAGCTGCCAACGCTACGGAACTTAGCAAGCTACTAGTGCTGTAACGTCGTTATAATGTTTACGAATTGGTAGCTAATCATCAGAAGAATGCGCCGTTGTAGATATTAGCAGACGTGTGTTGCGGAATATAAGCTAGCAATGTAAATCTTCCCATGTACTTTACCGGCGTTGGAGTACTACGCTGAGTTCACTGCTAATCACGTTAGCTAACTTGTGGTTTGACAGTGGAAATAGAGAAGTCCAGCTAACCGGGCTAACAGCTAGCAGCTCTGTTTGGTTAGCTAGCGATACTTTGTTGAGGCTTCACTGCGTTTGATTGCTGATGATTTTCTTCAAGCGGTATCAACGTAAGTACAGACTAACGGTTATAGGTTATTATCACAATCCTTATATATTTCAAGGACATGATAAATATGACTTCAGAGAGATTGTTTTTCCCTTTTAACTGCTAGCGTTACAGTATGGGTGGGTGGCTAGCCTGCTAGCCGGCTAACTAAAACACTTGTTTGACAACATTAGAAGAATGGTTTAAGAATTTAGGAAATGACGAGTTTATTGAGACTACACTGTAAATTTCTGGTTTGTTCTTACGAGAAAACTTGTTTGTAGATAAGGACCGCTTGCGACTTTTCCCTCAGTAGACAGATAACCTAACTAACAGCCACATTTCTTTTTCTTTTAAATGCTCACTAGTTTTTTTTTTTATCTGATGACTTTTCCTCCCACGGGGTGTGTCTCATAAGCTTCTGTTATGCTTTACAGCTCCTCTGTCTATCAGTGAAGTGTACAGCTATGGCCAGACTTGACTTATGGGCAGAGTTTTACTTTTTCTGTTCTATGTCGTTTCAGCCCTGGATCAGAGCTGGACCTGAACCTGATGACACTGATGATGTTCTGGTGTTTACCTAATGCATCTTATGACCACTCCTGGTCCAGTTAAACAGCCGTACAATATTACCCTGAATCAAGACCACATCTCTGCGTGACAACAGTATGAGTATTTACGCTGACCCCACCCAGTCAACTGGGACAAGAATCCCTCCAAATCAAGCTCTCCATATGATATGATAGTAGCTGCCTGGATCACTTTCTGTGCCTGCAGAAGCCTTGCACAGGTTCTGCTCTTCCTTTCCTCCTCAAACTCCTTCCCTAATTTTTGGGAGACCCTTTCCACTGTGGTCTCCAGCACTGGAACCATGGGAAACAGCTGTGTGTGCCGGGAGGACAGTGATTTGGAGGACCACCACCATGGGTCAACCAGAGCGACCCGAGGACAAACTAGGCGGGTGGATCATGGTACAAGCATAGGTGTTGATGCTGGAGAAGCTCGCAGCAGTCGGCCCAGGGACCCAGTCAGACCTCCACGCAGAGGGCGAGGGCCACATGAGCCCAGAAGGAAGAAGCAAAATGTTGATGGCCTGGTGCTGGACACGTTGGCTGTCATAAGGACACTTGTAGACAAGTAAGTGGAACATATAATTTAAGGGAGAGGACTGGAGGAAAAATAAAGTCTGTTGAGTTTCTACGTATTCTGGATTGTGTGAATTATAGTTGGAGTCTAATCTTGCCTTAATTTATGTGCATTATTTTCAAACATTGTGTCAGAAAAACAGCATTTCTTAATTTTGAACCATTGACATAAGGAAAAGGCATAAGTCAAAGAACAAGAAGAAAAGAACAACACATCAACTTTTGTGACAGTTTGAATGTTTTTCTTCTATATCTGACCCTTTGTCAGTGCTGAAGAGCATAGGTCAACAACAGATCTGACAACTTCAAACTAGGTCAGATATTTGAGTCCATCAAATCTGAAACTCTTATTCGTGAAAATATTTCTTCCAGTAGAAGCTTAAAATAAGATTTGCTGTCACAAAAACTGCATGTGGGACATTGACATTGATGTAGTGGGTACAAAGTAAAGCTGAATCTTTGGGATGACAAAGTGTTGCATCACTTTTTGGAACATGTAGTAACAGATCTGTCTCTGTCTGTCTGTATCCACACAGATAATGACAATTGTTGAGAAAATGTACTAGTAATATAAATGAGTTTAACATCTTACAGCTAGAAGTGGTAGAATTTTTTGAAACACCAGTATAGTTATATAAAGAGTTAAAATATTTGACTACAACATATTGCAAATAATATTACTTTACTAGAACAGGTAGCATGACTTAAAAGCAAGCAAGATTAAATTATATCTGAAAATGTGAAAGCAGATTTCAGCTATGGTCATGCCTTGACAAGAAAAGAGTCATAGCAGCATCATCAACAATTATTACTGAAATAAATCCATCAGAATATACACTTACTTTTACCCTCTGGCATAACATTAACCATGAGAGTAAACACTAATGCACGTACAGGCTTGACTTATCTTTTTATATTATTGCAGATGTATAGATCGGAAAATCCCCATCTAAATTTGGGCCTAGCCAGCAAATAAAAGTATAGAGAGCAGATACCAGGATTGATTCATTGCTGAAATGAGATAGATTATACAGAAATGCTTTTGAAACAGGTTATTATCTCCTTCTGATCAGGTTCTGTCTTTTTTTTCAGTGACCAAGAGCCTCCTTACTCCATGATAACTTTACACGAGATGGCAGAGACGGGTAAGAGACCATTTAATAGGCTTTCACACACCAAGCACACAAATCAGACATGAAATAAAATTACTTTTTGGTTTAGTGATGGTGGTTTTTGAAAAAGCTGGAATGGGCAGTACTAAGTAATGTGGCAGAAGTGATATAAGTGCACATGTAAGTTGTTTGAGAAAAGTTTGAGATGGTGGTTTTAAACGGCAAAATGAAAGATTATCTGTACTCGTAATTTGACAGGTGTGATGTCTCAACTCACAGGGTGTTTTTGGTCATGCGTAACTTCAAAGCAGCACAGTCAAGATTACCGAAATGAAACTAAGCAGTGGAATGTTGTGTCACTGTTGTGATGTTATTCATCATTTCTACTGATTGGTAAAAAATCCCAGAGGTTAGATGCCTTTTGAAACTGATTTCCCGCCTCCCTCAGGGCGTGCCAATAAGTTGTTTTAAGATAAGTGCTGAAACTATGATATTACGGTGATATTGGATTAATTTTATTGGTTTGTCACATAACTGCTTGTAACTTCACCCCTATTCTTCTGTTTGATATTTAGTGTTCTTAGACATCAATAATACAGACGTGTAGTGTTTCAAAGCAGTTCTTGTTATCATTAAGAAGACTCTAAATGCCACCCAAAAGTAATCACGTCCAGTTTGATTGAGGTTTAAAACAGGCCTTTGATATCTAACTGGAGAAATCTTCTCTAAACGGAGGAGAACGCCCACACCACCTGTGTGCTGCCTCAGCGTTTCTCCACAGGCCTGTTCTGGGGAGTCAGGGCACAACTTACACTGCAGACATCATGTGTTCTCAGCTGCTTACATCGCTATACTGATCATGTGAACAGCATTTAACAGTGCTGTGCGCATCAGTACTGGTTTCGTTTTAATAGTAGTATTGCATGTTAAGCCATTTCCACACCAGTGTTTTTTATACTTTTTATTTCCAGATGAATATTATTGTAAGCGTCTTCAAAAAAAAGTCAGACAAAATATTGCTGCTGTATTCTTTATGCTCAGAAGCAACTGACAAATGTACCATTCAAGTGGGATCTGTATTTAGATCTGTGTTCATTTGAAGATTAGCTCGATGGATGTGTTTTTTTTTTTTCTTTTTGCTGAGGCAAACACAGTATTTTTGCCTATGTGTCTGTTTGAATGACAACTATAACTCACCAGCAGGTACATTAATCTTGATGACACTTGATACGAAACTCATTTATTTACAAGGCTGTGTTGTGAATCAGGAAGCACACCGGAGCATGTTTTGGAAAACTCATTAAGATCTGTTATTTTGTCAAATACACCACATTTCCTGACTGGATTTCTATGATCAAGGTCAATCGGTGTTTGAAGTGTTGGCAGGCTGATCCTCAGGGCTTAGGTTTGTCGTGTCCTTCAGTGAACAATCCAATGAACAAGCATCTTTCACTCACATTATGTCTCCGCAGTCTAACATTGCAATGTGTCATTGTGCAAATGTGTTCAACCAGCATACTTGAAATGTGTGTTTTTTTGCTTTGTAAATGGCACACTGGTCAAAAAGAGGTTTTTGTCTGTGCAGGATTTTCCACTCCTCCTGGATGTACTTTTCATTATGCATGTGGGGAAGGTGAATGATTCTGTGAATGAGGGTGTGTATGTTTATGTGATGTCCTTTGTGTTTTTGTGTTTGGGCCTTATGTCATACAAATATGCTGTTTGATTTTCACATGGCATGGTGTTGTGTAGCTTGACAACTGCCAAACTGGGTATGAACTTGCTGATATGGACCCTGAAGACAGCCAAGCAGAGAGGCAGACAGCCAGTCAACTTTCTGTTTCTCATGTGCCACACTGCTACATTATTCATGATCTGGTTGGCTGGAGCTTTTAGAAGCGATAGTGTTAAGAGAGTGAGAATGTTACTGAGTCATCTAATGGACCTGAAACGGATGCTTTTCCCTGAAAGCTGCAGATGATACTCATAATCTGGGGTTGACAGTCATTTCAGCATAATTTGGTAATCTAAGGCCAAATTGGTAATTTAAGTGTGTGTGTAAGCATAACATAGGGTGCACACAAAAAGATAATTGGGCTGTTTTTGTCCCGATTTCCCCCCTTCCCAACCAAGAACGGCAAACACCAGATTATTTTGTTTTATAAGATTATCCTATAAGATTATCCTGTGGTCTTAGGTACGTTAAGAGTGAATTTGTACCGATAATCGGCTCTGAAACGGGTTGGGGCCAACAATTGCAAATATTAAACTTGTTCAATATTTACAACCAAAAATCTTTGTGTGTGGGGAAAGCCGACAACTCCCGAGTTATGACTCTGTGAATTGTGATGTGGAATTGAATGTAGCCAATCAAGAAGTGAGCTGACTGAGGAACAAGGTAGCAGGCGTAAATAAAAAACAAGTATGGCTGACCTGAAACATAAAGTTCAGTGGACCTCAGAAATCGAGGACCAGCTTGTGGAGCTGTGGGAAGCCCGAGAATGTCTATTCAATGTCTCCGCCAAGTTGGACCACAACTGAAGCTACATGTTACGTGTTGTGTTTTCTTGTTGTTGCCATGTTTCTTCTTTGTTTTTGTTAGATTACATTTGATCATGTGAGATTTCTAGCTTGGAGGACTAGATTCTAGATCGGTGTTGGGACAGAATTGTTATATGCATGGTGTGCTGTGTTGAGATTATCGGAGCACACTACACACAGTATGATCAAAACTGTTCAATGCCTGATTTTTTATCTTTATGTGTGGAGTCTGAATGTACTGAGAGCAGTTTTCTTGTATGTTTAATTGATCACGGAGATGGACAAATCTATCAGCTGAAAATCAGTATCAGCCAGTATTCACATTAACCAGTGGCTGTGGCTCATGTTTATTTGTTCTGTTATATTAAATGGTGGAGTTTCATAAATGGGCTTGATTGAATTTATGCATACACAACGCTGGTGTGATGAAGGTCTGAAAGAGATTTATCTATATATAGTCATCAGTATGTCTGTTGATCATCATTGTGTGTACAGAGCCTTAGTGGGAAACCATTCTATGTTTTTTCATCAAACCTCCGACAATTTATCAGTTATATGTCGGGGTGGTGCCTTTTAACATTTGTTTGTGTTTTCTATCATGTCATCATTTATTCAAATTTAAGCTGCTTAACTATTCTGCTGTACACAGGCAAACACATTGAATCTAAGCCAGTGTCAGTAACAAGTGCCACTTTTAGATTTTGTGGGGACTATAATTCCTGCCAGTTTTATCTCAAATTAATTCTTTCTCCTCTCCTCCCTCAGATGATGGCTGGTTGGAGGTGGTCCAGTCTCTCATTCGAGTGATCCCATTAGACGATCCTCTTGGCCCTGCAGTGATAACTCTTCTCCTCGATGAGTGTCCTCTCCCCACCAAGGTAAGTGTCTTTGTGTGTGTTGGAGGTTCGATATTGATTTTCAGTAATTGATTTAAGCTTACAAAGACCTAGAAAAACTATTGTAATCTGCTTAACTCCAAAAGGTCTGTGCACCAGCCAGAGAGAAGCTTGAAGTGAAATAGATTTAATCTCAAAACTGACTCATCAGATTCTTTCTTGTGATTGTTACTGCAGCTTTAATTGTGATCTGGGTTTGCAGAATAATAAAATCCAAACAATTATCTGTTTTTCTATTGTTTTGTTATTTCACCCCCTTTCTCCCTCCCCACAATTTTTTTCTTCACATTAGACAAATAAATTGAGTTAGGACCCCCTGTTGCCTGTCCAGAGTAATCTGAGGACAAAGTACATACCATGACACTCTGAACAGTTTGATTTCAATTAAATATATATTTTTGTGTGTAAAACAAAAAACAAAACAAAAAAAAAATCTAATACATAAACCCTTCACCACAAAAACACAAATATCAAGGTGGAATCGATCACTCTTAACCTGTAGACGACAACATTAACATGTTTGCACTGTCGACTGAAACTCACTGTCTAATATATCTGTGTTCTGCGTTGCTCAGCTTTTGGCTCTTGTAATTACCTCTGCCTTTTTGCAATAGTGTCTGTGTGTGTTAACTTTATATCTTATGCCATTTTGCAACATGTTTCAACACAATCACACAGAGGTTTGCTAATGTTATGACTTAATGGTATTCATGTTTCAACCTCCTTAGCTTTCACAACTGTGTAGACGCTTGTTTATTTGCTGGCTCATCTTCTCTCTCCAGGACGCTCTCCAGAAACTCTCTGACATGTTGAGTCTGAGTTCTGCTGTAGCACGACAAGATGCTTTAAATCCAGCTAAACATCGAAACACCACAGCTGTCCTAGGATGCCTTGCAGAGAAATTAGCAGGTACGGTCCCCTTTCACACAATATTTGAGCCAACTCACTGTAGAGCAATCTGCTCTCTAGCAGTTTATGTTACTACTGGTTGGCAATAGGCAGTGTCAGAAGCACAAAGATTTTGTGTTAGTCAACTACTAAAGAAATTAACTTTGGTTCAGTGTTTCCCCCTAATTGGAAATTGTATGGTTCTAACTCTACTGCCATGACTTTGCATTTGTCTCACTCATTAGCTGCAGTTGTATGGAGAATATTTTTTTGACCTCAGCTGAAATTGTTACGATTAGAGATTGGGACTTAAGTGTTTTACAGGAACACTAATAAAGGGCATTTGAGAAGACGTGTACTTACATACCCCGGAGAATTCACTCAGACTAGACCTGTTTTGGACATTCACAAACTTGTTCTGCTCCTGTGAAGAGTGTAATCTAAAATCTACAACTGTTTGTGCCTTTTATGCATTGAAAAAATTCAACATTTGTAATTAGTTATGCACCTAAGTAAACAACTTGTTTGGTGTTAAAAATGTTTAAATCTTTTAAAATAGATTTCCATTCACAGAAAAAAATTATTAGACCATCAAAAGTCATCAAAAAAAATAGTTATGCAATCAAGTACTGACTCCTGTGTGTATCATGTGACTAAAACAGACAGAAAAGAAAACATGGAATGCCTAAAAGCACTATTTTTGGCAGTACAATGCCATAGACATTGATGGAAGAACTGAAGTGATTTTGGTTATTATCAAGAAAACATGGAAAATGGATAGATATCAGCTCTGAAATCAAACCCTTATGAGCTATTTTTGTTGTTATCATTATATTTGTACAAACAAATATACCTTTAGTTGTACCAGGCATCAAAATGAATAAGAAACTGAAGAAAACAAGGGTGATCTAATAATTTTTTCTGCAAGTATAAATGAGTCAGCCACAGAGATTGTTTTCATCTCTTCTGGTAATTCATCTTGTAACCTAATGTCAACCCCTCATGGGGGAAAAACAAGCATAGAAACAAGCATAGAAACAATATATTTATTCCAACTGGAGAGAAATAATCAGATTAAATGTTAACTTGGTTATTAGGTGTCTAATATTTTAATACTGAATGGATTATTAAAGATTTACAACATCCCTCTTAATCCAGAGATTCTGTCTGATTGTTCTAGGCCAGTCTTGTCCGATGGAGATGGTTATATTAGGCATTTTTAATCTGTCCATAAGTAGAATATTAAGGCATGGAAAGCAGCTACTGAGTGTTTAGCTTCATAAACTGTTATTTTTATTGACATAATATTTCAATTTCTTTCTCTTTTTAAGGACCTGCCAGTATTGGCCTGTTGAGCCCAGGAACCCTTGAATACCTTCTAGAGAGCCTGGTGAGCAGTAATTGCACATTTTTGATCAGTTTTGTAAAAGAATGTTGATTAACTTTTTTTTTATAGAGTTGCATCTTGTTTTTGTTTTTTTTTTTTCCAAGTTTGCAGGCAAATTATACGTGAACTTTGTTTCTTTTAGCCTTTTTTTGTTCCTAATAAAGGCAGAAAGTCTGGAAAAATATTTAGCAAGTAAATAAAATGAAAAAGCGTACATAATGATGATTGTTTCTCTTCTCTCCAGAGTTCTGAGGCCCACCCCACTGTCATGCTGTTTGCACTCATTGCCTTGGAGAAGTTCTCCCAGACCAGTAGGTTCCCTATCATCACCATCCCACATTATCTGTTTATCTGTTATCTGTTCATCCTATAGTATCACTGGAAGAGCTACACAATTCCCACTGCCTCAAAAAACCCCACAAATGTTATAAAGGATGATTCACACCCTGGACACTCTCTGTTTGAACTGTGCCATCAGGCAGACGATTCAGAACAATAAAGATAAGGACAAACAGATTTAAGAACAGTTTTTACCCAACAGCAGTCACCACACTTGATACAGAAAAACACATCTGATGTACAATATGTTTTAAAGGCATCAGTGCAGTAACAGAATTGTATGCTGCTATGAGTGATGGGTTTCAGCGTGTTTTTTTTTTTGTTTTTTTTTACCTATTTATTTAGCTGCTTTAATTTGTATATTTATAGTAGGTTTTATATATGATGTACAAATTGGATGGCACATTTAAATTTTGTTGTACCTGTTACAATGACAATAAAGATATTCTATTCTATTCTATTCTATTCTGTGAAGTGCTATTGGGTCCTACCTCTTCCTTTGTTTTGGTTTGTTCAGGCTGTTTTCTTTCTTATAATGTTTTGACACTGTTTTCATATGTTGCTGATTCTTTATTTTCCTTCCCGGCTCCAGGTGAGAACAAGTTGACAGTATCAGAGTCTTGTATCAGCAATCGACTAGCTGTCCTAGAGTCATGGGCAGAGCATCCTGACTACCTGAAGAGGCAGGTTGGGTTCTGTTCACAGTGGAGCCTTGACAACCTGTGTGAGTACAGGCATATACAGCGTTGCAGACAGGATTGTTTCCTTATTTTGGGTGTTTATGATTCACTGAAGGAAAAAAAAAAACATGATAACGATGCTTCTGTTGTGTCTTTGTCCAGTCCTAAAGGAGGGCCGTCAGTTCACGTACGAGAAGGTCAATCTCACCAATATCAACGCCATGCTCAACAGCAACGACGTCAGCGAGTACCTCAAGATTTCACCAACTGGGCTGGAGGTTTGTCTATATGATCAATCACACTCAGCTGAATTCATGTCTTACAGATGCATAACAATTAGAAAAATGACAACATGTCAGTTAGTAAGGTATTTGACCAACACATGGCTCTAGAACCGCTTCAGTCAGCTGTCACATTGAGTCTTCATTTCCATCCACATCATACATCTCCATCTTTGTTTTAGCAAAGTTGCAGTTGTAATGCTTCAATTACACATCACATCACCATCTGATAACACCACTGGACGACAGAATTGTCACAGATTGCTCAAACTGCTTGCCTATTGTGACTATAATCAGTAATACCATAGTATAATATAATATAATATAATAATAGCTGTAATTCAGTCTCAGGTCATGTTGAATTATCACTGAGTAGTCTTATCTCAATGAAATGAGAAAGGATTTGTGCTCAATGATTGGGACCCAAAGTGTTTCCAAAAGAATCACAGTTTGAAACTAAAATATTGTCAAAATATCTAAATTTTTTGGGGGGATCTTAAAATATTCTGGGAAATGTAGAGAAGTCATGCTGTATTCAAACAAAACTGTATTATAATGGATGTAGTCTGAACTACAGAAGGGTGGGACACCATTCTTTGACAAGTTATTCCCTCATTTTCCTCATTTTAATGGTAATGGTGTTGGGTTTATATCTAGTCACTGTGAAAGCTGTAGCGTATGATTCACATACATTTCATAATTCAGTGAGTCATCATGCCCTATGGATGATGATAACTGGCTTCCTGGGGGAGAAAACTCTCATCAAGTCCTTATTTTTATTTGTCAACTGTACATATGCTCTGTAGCAGCTCCCCTCGTTTAATACAATTGCTTTTCCTTCTATTACATTGAAATGTTGAAATGTCAAATATACATGTGAAAATGAATGAGCTCAGCAGAAACTTTCCTCTTTTTGCTTCCTCACCAGGCACGATGTGATGCCTCGTCCTTCGAGAGCGTTCGCTGTACATTCTGTGTGGATTCAGGCGTCTGGTACTATGAGGTAACGGTCATCACATCAGGAGTCATGCAAATCGGATGGGCCACCAAGGACAGCAAGTTCCTCAACCATGTAAGAGCCTTCGCCATTTTTTGTTTGTTGTCATTCTCTTCATTGTGGTACACTGACATGACTCACATTTTGTGTGGGTATGTTTGGTTACAGGAGGGCTATGGAATAGGAGATGATGAATATTCGTGTGCGTATGATGGCTGCAGGCAGCTCATCTGGTACAACGCTCGCAGTAAACCTCACTCTCACCCCTGTTGGAAAGAAGGTATGGGCGCACATTTGTTTATCAGACGTCTTCGGTTAGAAATAGGTGTATTGTTTTGGTTGTGCTTTAGGCTTTGTGACTTTAACCACATTCCACTGTCATTGACAGTATTCAGGCTCAGATTTAACTTCTACATGGCAGAATAACATCAGTAGCCATTTCTAAAAACAAGTTAAAAACGTACCTTTTTTCGACAGCCTTCTGTTGAGTTGTGTGTATGCTTGTGTGGGTAAGTGTGCATGTGCGAGTTTAAGTATGTGTACATATGATTGTTTACTTGCAATTGCACTCTCTTTTTTATGATTGATTTTTTTTTTGTAATATACCTGTTGTGAAGCACATTGAATCTGCTTTGTGCATGAAATGTGCTCTATAAATAAAGTTGAATTGAATTGAATTGAATAATAGGAATAACTGCCCTCCATGTGTATATTCTGTTTAGGAGATGCCATTGGTTTTCTGCTTGACCTCAGCAAGAAGCAGATGATCTTCTATTTGAATGGACATCAGCTTCCACCTGAAAAACAGGTGTTCTCATCAGCAACGTAAGTTCACACGCACACCACCAACACTTTTCATGTTTTTTTTTCTGTTTTATTCTATATTTTCAGCCATTCACTTGCTCATAAACACTTTGTGCTGCATTTTCCGTCTATCCTCCCTTTTGTCTCCCTTTGCTCTGTCATTTTTGTCTCTCCTCTTTCCCCTTGGCATCCAATCTTCTCTGACCTAATCTCATTTCCTTGCTTAACTGTGTTATCTGACAGGTCTGGTTTCTTTGCGGCAGCCAGCTTTATGTCATACCAACAGTGTGAGTTTAACTTCGGGGCCAAGCCTTTCCGCCACCCACCTTCAGTCAAGTTCAGCACCTTCAACGACTTTGCGTCACTTCTACCCAGTGAAAAGATCATCCTACCCAGGTAACAAAGGAAATTATTTGGCTACACAGACTTTGTAAAAGCATTATATTGTTTATCTCTGACTGGCAAATCTATTGTCTGTACATTTCATTCAGTTGGGAGATGCAAGGTTTGTCAGTGCAGTGACAAAGTTTAATAGCATATTGAAACCCAACTATGTCAATAATTAAACTTTTGTTTGCTCAGTGATGTCAATAGCCCATAATAACCAATACCGTTCTTTAGAAGATTCAAGTGCTGGGATTATTTTATGCAGATACTGTTTATGTTTCCACAAATGCATTTTTTAACATTTGACACTTTGTCTCAACCGTAAATCAAATGTATTAATGATAATTATTAGAAGGGAGGTTATTGATGAAGCTGAGATGCCAGAGTTTTTGTTGAGGTTGCTTTACTTGAAATAATGAGGTCATTTGTGGGATTTAGGGGGATTTAAATGCATAAATAGGAATAGTTGCTGATATGTGGACTGTGGACTTTTCCTTTTCTTCTCCTTTTTTGCCATTTTATGGTGGATGGTATCGAAAGTGGAGATACATTACTGTCACCTTCTACATTTGAGGGTGAATAGGAGATAGGTCTAATAGTCGCTTTTCCATTGGACGTATGTGCAAAACTTTACCAATATTTACTAATTGTTAAAAAAACAGAAGTGCAAAATGTCGGTTTTTCCATTAAATCACAAATGCGATGATTTGTTCATTTATTATCGCAAGATGACATGAGAAGTTATTCCATAAACATGGCAATGAACATAAATATTGTGTTGCTTTACAGATATATTCATTATTATTATATATTACCCCTCTATCCTGTACTAAATTTAAAAATGATTCAGTTTCCTGGTGTGTCCACACATCCGGGTTTTTTTATTCATATGACTCTAGTTGTGGAAAAAGGTCTTTCCATTGTAGTTTTGCGTGATATACCATTTGCGCTATGCCTGAAAAATCACGTCTTGCCAGCACAAAAACTTTTAATTGAAATTTGAGAGTTTTGGTAAAAGTGTCGTTTTTCCATCAGGCAAATTTTTATGCGCAAGTTATGTTCAATTTGAGTTTCAGTGGAAAAGCCACTAATGACCTCTTCAGTCTAGAGTGGACAACCTTCTGACACTGCATCTATTGAAGGGATTTCGCATTCCTAACAGCCACTGTAGGGTCTACGTGAGGAGGGTATTCAGTTGGCAGCAGTAGAGATATAACTAAATATTATTCACTGAACCTTTTAAGTGTTTGGGTTGTAATGATGGAACACAGAACAAAACATGACATACATAACATACCATACATATTTAGAACCACCATTTCTTCTTACTGTGTGTGTACTTGTGCTTCCCAGACACCGGCGTCTAGCCTTACTGAAGCAGGTTAGCATCCGAGACAACTGCTGCACGCTGTGTTGTGATGTCATGGCCGACACAGAGCTGCGGCCCTGTGGACACGGGTACGCATAAACCAGACCAGACACTCAGAATGATCAGATTCCAGTTATTTGGGTGGAAGAGCTTTGTAGTCAACTGGGTGATATGGCCAAAGTGTTCTATATAGATACATGTAATTTTATATCGTTGTTGTTGATATATTGGATGTCACAATAGGATAATTTCTCGTCAAATTGATCTATGAAATTGTTCAAAACAATCATAGTATATTTGTATTTGATGACTATCCTTTTTTATTTAGCGTTCCTATTCAGACAAAATTGCCTCACATGAGGTAACATGGGTTATAAACTGAAGACTTCCATGAAATAGCTGCAAGCAACATTAATGTTAGTCAACAAAGGTGATCAAATGAAAAACCTGTTAACTGTTAATAAATGTGTTTTGCTCATGGCTGTTACGTACACTGTGGTTTAGGCTCCAAATGAGAGCAGTAACACTGGTAATCATGTTACTCAGCTTCAGTACCAATGAGATCAATGTTTCAAGTTTTACTGGTTTTAACCCATAAAGATCCAGCATTACTTTTATGTCAGTTCCCAGATGAAATTCTGTTCATATCTAGTCTTTCTTAAGTCATTTGTCACCATTTATTTATAATATTATCCTCTGTATTTTATCAGTGTAAATCGGGTATTTTCCTGTATTAAATTTAATAATCAGGTAGATGTTCATAAAAGTTCAGATTAAAGTTAGGGTTATTATACCAGAAATAGAGAAAACTGAAGAAAAAGTGGCTTTTTCTGTAAAATATATCATTAAGTGAACATAAACCCAGTGCCTCCATCCACTGTTATTGATCCAACTCCATGGGTTTTACTGGTGAATCAATGTTATGGAAGCTTACGGTGTTTCCATATTCACTACGAAGCCTCTGAACGTCCAAATGGGTCATATCTGATGACCATGGAAAGATGGCAAACTGCATTTTACACCAGTTATTTACATGTATTGATAGTATTACTGGATCAACAGTTATTAAACAGTTAACTTCAGTGATGGTTTTGGTCAGTGATGGATGTTTGTGTCTTTACGGGTTAACATTCAAGTCCAAATAAACAGTATCACCCAAACTCTACCAGTAGACACATTTCTACCATCACATATAGTATATACCGTCACATCACTCAACCTTATTGTCAAAGAAGTGAAATATCTGTTTTGCATTTATTGTTGTGAGGTAATAAAACCTTCCTTTTCTTTCCCAGTGGTATATGTATGGAGTGTGCCTTACAGTTAGAGACGTGCCCCTTGTGCCGCCAGGACATCCAGACCCGTGTCAGACTCATTGCACATGTCTCCTGACACAGTTCCAGCCCCACATCCAAGCAGGAGAGACACAAAAGTCCTACAGCTTCCTCCTCCTCCTCTTCCTCTAATCCCCTCTTGCCTACCAGGGCTGTGAGGATGGTGCCACAACGTTGCGACGACGCTGGAACTGTGAGTTCTGGTCAGAGGAGGTGACGATGGAGAGTTGAGAAGAACGACAGGAGATAAGAGGAGAGGGGAACCGAACCACCCATGGATCTCCAGAGGCTTTTCCTCATTTGCCTAACATCTCCTCTTTTATATCCTTCTGACAACTCACTGCAGAAGCTGGGCCGTTAATCGTCCGCTTTCTATGAACAGTGTGTTTTTCAGACAAAAAGAGCAGAAGTGAAAATCAAACATGTCGCTGTCTTTACAGACACAACCAACTTATAATCTACAATCCCCGATGTAGAACTATCAGACATCCGAGGATCCCACTGCGCTTTCAATCAAGAGGCTACTACTCTTTGATTCCATCACAGTCATGCACACGTCTGCTGAAAGGGCTGAGTAGCAAAAAGAGAAAAAAGCCAGTAGTACAGTATTAAACCCAAGGTACAGATAAATTTGAAATATATCCCACTTTCACATTTTCTGGGTGTAGATATGCGGTTTCATGGTGTTTTTGAGGTAGCTTTTCCATTCACATTTCTAAATGTTGTATCAACACCTATTTGGTCAGTGTAAGTGTCGGCACTGATGGATCGTCCCCAGATAGGGTGTCATCGGAAGAAGACACCTGTTCGTAGGAGTTTACTCTTGGTCTCAGGCCACTAAAAGGTGACAGAAAGCTGGAAAAATTGTGGGAATATTTCTCCATGATAGTTTTATGATCCTGTTTACAAAAGTAAATGTTTAAGAAGAAATTATATCACAAACAAGAATGTAAATGACAGGTCTTGTTTTACAAACAGTTAAAAATAAAATACTTGAATCAATTTAAAAACTTTATGAACTGATTTTCAGTAAGGCCGACTGTTCTGTTTGTTGTGGTTTATTGTCTTTGTTCAGATGTTGGTCTTTTCCTCAGTCTAAGCTATGTTTAGAACAATCACAGTCAATAAATAAATACACAGGGATTCAGATTTATGGAAAGCTTACGTGTAAAAGAAATCATACATTTTTGCTTGGTTATTTGAACATCAGCAAAATCTACAACTGAATTTCCAGCACCTTTTAGAATTTATCTGATATTGCTTGATTGACGATACCAAATTAGCAAACACTGTAGTCTGGCTTGACCACAGTCTAGCTCTTACGAGGAGCAGAATGAGTGAAAGTAAGTCTTAAGGTTTATTTTTGATGGAAAAACCTCCCTCTTCTGTATTAAGCTGGCCTCTTTGAATCCACAAGATGTGATATTAATTTTTATTATAAATTATGGTGAATAATTTCATGGAAAGTACAACAGGTTATGTTGTTTGGCAGTGATGTTCAGGTGAGTTTTTGAAATCAAATGTTATAAATGTTCAAGTGAATCGTGTGTTTCTGGATCTAATTGGGCTTTGAAATACTTGATATAAATTAGCAAAGAAACCACCCTCAGCACAGTGGCGAGAGTGTTCTCAGTGGTTTATTTACATTTACAGAATTTGTCTTGACTAAAGTTTACCAAATTGTCAGTATAGCTTCCAGATTTCCAGTTAAGTGGGACCAAATCGGCCGGACTAATGTGTGGTTTCCCTCTCTATACTCTATATAACAATATTGCACATCTCTGCTCTCATTTTGTCATTGATCCAAATGTGTTACTCTGTCGTCATAACAACCATGATGTTGTTCCTCTGTCCATCATCTACTTGAAGCATCTCTGGGTTTGTCAAATTCTGTCTATATTATGGAAACAGGTGACAAAATGAACACGAGAGAGACTGTAATTCGAGACACAACCTATTTGTACAACTTTGAGAATCAAGCGTTTCAGATTATAACACTGAATAATTAATGATTTGTTTTGGTCTGATTGTCTGACAGCAATGACAGCAATCCTAAAGAGTTTCTACTTCTCCAAATTGCATGAACTGGATCTGTAAAATCATTCAGACTATACTGGAGTGATTTGTGAAGATAATGTGCATCTTTCAGTATGACAAAATGACTGATGTGGTCACTGTTTGCTATCTTGTATTTCCTGGAGCACCTTAAACGTACAGGTGAGATAAGTTATAAAAATATCTCTGTGGCGGGAGATGAAGTTCAGGATTGTAAAGAAAGACTTGTGAGCTGTATTTAAAACATCTATAAAGGAATTTTGCCCCAGAGTTCCCAAAGATGTGATTTATTGATCAATTGTTGTTTCCTGGATTGTGATATTTGTAATAAATGTACAATATGTTCATGTGACATTTTTGGTTTGACTGGTGCTTATTTATGTCTCGAGGAATTTCATCTTGTATACAGTAGCGGAAAAAATTATTAGACCATCAAAAGTCATCAGAAACAATGGTTATGCAATCAATTACTAATTCCTGTGTGTATCATGTGACTAAAACAGACAGAAAAGAAAACATGGAATGCCTAAAAGCACGGTATTTGTCAGTACAATACCACAGCTTTTGATGTAAGAACTGAAGTGATTGGTTATTATCAAGAAAACACGGAAAATGGATAGATATCAGCTCAATTCAGGGGCCACATTCAGCCTAATATGATATAAAATGGGCCGGACCAGTAAAATAATATAAATAATAGGATAAGAACTTTTGAGTGAAAAAAGTAAATTCCGTAATGAAAATGTTTACATCTACAAATTGTACTTGAATGTAACATAAATAAATATGAACAACCTGAAAATTCTTTAGTAAAATAAATGCAATGTTAACAATATTACGCCTTAGTTTATCATTTATACATGTGAATCACAACTTAGAGATCACTGTGGATCTACAAACACATAAAACATTAAATAACAGGACAAATATTAAAATTCCACATACTTCTCTTGAGACATTTCAGATATTCACATTTTTTGTTAAAGGTTAGACTGTAAATATAAATATTTTTGTGTAATTTTCCTTTTTTTACACTAAAACAAAGAGACAAATTTATAGTTCTCATTATTTATAGGTTATTATGATAATATTTTACTGGTCTGATCCACTTTAGACTGAAATGACCTAAAATTATTTTAACATCCTTGATTGTTAATATCTCCAGTGTAATTTTTGCATTTTACAAATTCATCTCAGGACCCAGATTGAACCCTTTGGCGGGCTGGATTTGGCCCCTGTGCCGCATATTTGACGCCTTTTTTTTATTTTTTTCATTTTTTATTTGAACAATTAACATTGAACAGTAAATATACATAATAGTATACAACAATAAGGGTAGAAAGTTCCATAATTCACAAAATCTTTTACATTATATAGAGAAATACATGTAAGACATTAGGAAAGAAAAAATAAATAAATAAATAAAAATAATAAAATAAAATAAATAAATAAAAATAAATAAACATATGTAATAAAAATAAAAAAAAAATGCTCGAGGAATAAATAGAAATTATACAAATTGAAAAAGATTATACATTTGACATATTTTTTTGTTTTGTTTTATTTGCTTTAGAATTTATACTGTCTCTCAAATTGTCTACGTAATTGGAAAAAAGGGCTTTGAAAACAGTGATGTTTGGACGTTGATGTGCAAATTTGGAGCAATGAATGTGAAATTTGGCAAAAATAATCAAAAGGTCTATAATATATCTTTTTTTCTGGAGTTATTTTATCAATGTGTGATAGGCCAAATAAAATGTGTTGAAAGTTCAGTTTACACAAAGAGTCAGTTTTTGTGTTTATAAAATTATTTAAATCAATCCAAAACATATGTGTGTAGGTGCAATCCCAAAATAAATGACATATTGTTTCCTCTGCGTTGCTGCAAAAAGAACATGTTTGACACCTTTGTTGTACAGCGTTGTGTCCAATCGTGTCACAAGTAGGAACCAACTATCCACCACTGTTTCTACCGGACGATTCTTCAAACGCACAAATGTTCGCCGTTTCCTTGGTAACGACATTACGTTCGCTAATTGCCGTCCACGTTTAAGACTAATTTAACAGTATGGACGTCCAGGAACGAAGTAAGGAAATCTTAATAGTTTTACTAGTAGATCCTAGACCCGTAGAAAAGCTCCAAGAGGCATTTAACAAATATTTACACTTCCGTATCATTAACAGTAGTTTAGCTAATGCTAGCTAGCATAAGGTTCTCGCTTACAATGCTAACTAACGCTAATAAAAAAATCATATGGGCAGTTTATCTGGCGCTTAGTTTTAGTTTTATTTTTAGGTTAGTTTATACTATACGTCACTAAAATTAATATTAGTGTTAATTTGTTTTACCTCCTTCCAGGTAACGCCTCTCCAGGTGTGTGGAATTGTGGAAGCAACATCGAAATGGTCGACTTGGACGAGGAAAACTTTGCTATTTCCAGGTGTATTTTCCTGCCATTTAGTTTCAAGTTTATTGGACTGAGTCGCAGATTTAGAATAGACGAGGCCAAGTCGAGGTGAAGTCTCAAGCTTTCATAATGCTTCTTTTCAATCAACCTAAACCTAAACAGCTGTGCTTTCAGGTCAGATATTAGGCCATTTTTTATATCATGTATCAGAATAAACACTGAAGATAGTCTGTATTAACACATGACAACAGTTATCTCTGCGAGTTTATATAATTGGCACATTAGCATATCACAGCAGCAGGTGCACCATTTGAAGTAGCAACTTCACTGTGGCTCTTAATTCAGCAGTTCATATCATGCACTATATTACTGTTTTTAGGGCCTTTTGTCATTTTTCTTCTTTTATTTTTCCTCCTCCAGCTCCTCGGCTGCTGAATCTGCTTTTGATGCTGTTATAGGCTGCATAGAGGACATAATCATGGGTATTTTTAATGCTTCATCGTACTTAATGAGCCATTTCCTCACAATGATACACAGCACTGTGAAAGAGGATTTCAGAGACTGAGTATTTGCAATCTGTAAAAACACAGTACTGATAAATCTGTGAAGACAAAGTATTCTGTGTGGCCGCTCACCAGGTGTGTGGTCAATTGGTGCTACATATCTAGATATATAGTGTATTTTTAGTTTTTTCAATAGTTTATTTATAATAATTTGAATTATACTGTACCTATGACGCTTACTTCCTCATGTGTCGTTATTTTTATCCTTTTATTTTGAACCTTTGTGCAAATTTTCCAATACATGTGTGATCAAATATAAAATTGTAAAAAAACAGTAAATGGAAAACACTTTCAGCTACACTTTTTGTGTTCAGAATTACCCCTTCTGTGTACATAAGAGGGCAGTATAACATTAAACTAATGAGCATTTTTGTTATGCAATAAGTAATATTGCACAGTCTTACTACCCAGTAAATGCATCAACGAGTGTTAATACAGTGTTACTTTACATGTCTGTCACTTTTTCTTTTAGAGGAGGAGTTCCAGCAGCTTCAGCAAAATTTCATGGAGAAATACTACTTAGAGTTTGACGACTCTGATGAAAACAAACTCGTCTATACATCCATCTTCAATGAATATGTAAGTTGCTTGGTAGCTCACTTAGCTTGTCTACATTCACAGTAAACTGCATTTGTTAGGAGTGTCAGAAATTTTTATGTCAGCAAGAGGGATGTGCCAATATTTGTCTATATATAGCTTTAGATGAAAAAATGTTTCTTAAATCAGCTTATTTGTTTAATCACACTCATTTTTATTCTGTTGTGGAGATCGACCTGTTGGAGAAACACCTGGAGCAGCAGCTGACAGAAAGGATCCCAGGCTTCAACATGAACACGTTTAATGATCTGGTCATGTAAGATATTACACCACAGAACATTTTATTCACTTCATTGCAGGCAGATTGAGTTCTCAGCTATTTAAGATGATTTGGCGACCCAGCATTACACTGAGAGTGTCCAGTCAGCAGCCTGTGTTGTGCCGAATTCTACTCCCTGCTGAAAACTGCTCCCCCTTCCTAAGTCAGCCATGAAGAGGACAATATTGCAGTTATGTTTTTTGCCTGTTTAGTATTAAAGAATGTACAAATTGTAAGGTATATAAAACGTTCAAAAGTTAAATCTTAGATACACAACACACAAAATATATAACAATAAAAACAAATACTGCTGAAAACTACATCACCCACGCCTGGGGATGCAGTTTTCGGCAGGGAGTAGAATTCAGCCTAACAGCCTTATCATCACCTGTTGCATGTAAGGGATTGTGTTTTGCAGCTGACCAGTAGGTGGCACACAAGTACACTGAAAATGAGACGAATAAGATACAGTATGTGTCTTCCCTCTGCAGACAACACAAAGAGGAGGTGCCAGGTGACATTTTTGACATGCTGCTGACCTTCACTGACTTCATGGCCTTTAAGGAGATGTTTGTGGCCTACAGAGCTGTAAGTTTTTTCTGGTAGCTGGAGAATATCCAGGCAAGAATAAGTGGTCCATATTAATTTAGGTTGGTGTTGAAATGGATCGGCCAGAGAAGGTAGAGTGATCAGATCCAAAGAAAACAAATGTAGGGCCAAGATATTGTATATGTGGGACAAAGTGGGACATGTTACAAATATTGATTAAAGTTTGATTGAATCTCTATTATAAATTTTGTTAATAGTGATTTAATACTGTGTTGGCCAGTGTGCAAAAATAGACAAAATAAACACTGAAACAACAAAATGGACAAATCTGCATTAAATCAACAGTGTATCCCTTCTGAAATCCCAAAAAGACTAACATTACTGGTGTTATTCCATGTTTTTTCAGGACTTTTTACCTTCCTTGCCAAGTTTAAAAGATTCCTTTGTAAAATCAATCAAAAAGAATCTTCGTAACAACACACAGAAATTAATGTTTTCTCTTGCAGAATTTCACAAAACAAAAATGTGGAATATAAGGGATAGTCATTGATATCTACAAAGAGTGTTTCACCTCTTCAGAGAACACTGTGTCAGACCCCGCCATGTTTCTGCAGTAGCTATAAATGGACTTTCTCCTCTTGTTTCTTCTGGTTCATAGTGAGTGATGTCCAGAGTTAAGATGGATCACATACTGTCACCTACTGCTGTCTGGGTGTGGCTGAGAGTCCATATCCCCTGAACTAAAAACTCTGGAATCGATAAAACACTAACTGTAATGAGGACCTTTACATACACTACAAACAAAAAGTTAATGATATTTCTTTTTTTTTTGTCTTTTTTTGGTCATTTTTTGGCATTTGTAAATAAAACTATGTCTGGTCATTAAAAAAATGTGTTTCAATTCACACACAAAAAAGTAAAAAGTGCTGTGCAAGAATCCCAACTGAAAAAAATTGCCCAAAACTCAAAATATCCTTAACTTTTTGTTTGTAGTGTATGTAACAGGCAATATAGCGCCTTAGCTGCTAAGGTGAGGACAGAGCAGTTCATCTTCACCACTAGATTTCACTAAATATTAAACATAAAACCTTTAAACCAGGGGTGTTTTCCAACTCATTTTAGCTCAGGGGCCACACACAGCCAATAAGGTAAGATAAGACTTTATTCATCCCAACATGGGGAAATTTCACAGTTAGCAGCAGCAAAAATATAACAAGCAAGTGCAGAGAAAAAGACGGGTAGAAAAAAATCCACAAACAAGTGAAAAAATGAAAATATAGAGAAAAATAAGAAATGTGGGATTCATATAAATAAAGAATTAGACTAAAAAATGTAATTAAATATAAATAAATAAATAGAAAATTAATATAATCTTAAATTTTGTTATGTTTAATATAACAAAAGCTCTTCATTCATTTTAATATCCTTGTTCAAAAATAACTAATAACTGAAGCTAAATGTAAGTGGAATAATAAGTATAATATTTACCTCGGATTTGATGTTCTGTCAAGTTATTTGTAGCTTCGTTAACTTTTGTTCAGTCCCCTACAGCCAGAGCAGTAGAAAAGAGTAAGTTCCTCCCAGAGCTCTAGTGTCGGCCATAACCACTGACAAAATAAACTACCTGCATCGATAACTCCAGACCTGTAAAGATGTTTCTGCAGGCTGATTTACTGTTACAGCGCTCAAACTTATATTGTAGCAGCATCTCTCTCTTGTAAGTCGCCAGTGCTTGTTGTAGAGTTCGTTCAGTACTGACTGCATGAAATGTGTGTGTTTCTAGGAGAAGGAAGGCAGAGGTTTAGACTGGAGCGAAGGGCTGGTGGTCACATCTCTGGTCACGTCAGGCTGCAAAGACACCTCCGGTGAATCCAAGTGACAGTCAGACTCAGCGAAATCAGACGCTTTAGTTGCCTCTTTCTGTGTAAATTGTATGTCCGCAGGCCTTCAGAAAGTTAATGTGTGAGATTTTTTTTCAATGAGACAGCGGATTTCTGCATACACACCCCACGCTGCATTCAGTCTGTGCAAATGGCTCATAAAGATAAATTTATATGCATTAACTTGCGGTTTAAGTGGAAGGTTGTATGGTTTAAGAGCTTATTTATTGCTAAATTGTCAGGGTTAAAGGTTTTGCCTTCCTTTGACTCCCCAACCATCCCATTGGGCAAAGTGAATTCTTTACATCATAAAAAGAAGTTGATTTTTTAAACTATTGTCACACTCTTTGACTCAGATGTATTGGAATGTGTTTCTAGACGTTGCTCGGTTGGGGAAATGGAGGTCAAAACTTTGGTGCTGGTCATCCAACTGGCTTTTTCTATGACAGGTAACACTAGCCCTTCAGTATACAGTATGCAAAACATTATAATAAATGAATGTTCGAATCACTCTCTTCAGAAGGAAAAGAGAATAATTTCTGTATTTGTAAGACATGGCATCTTCAGTTGTAAATTATTTGTTCAAGTGGGTTGAGTGAATTTTGTGCCTGTGAAAGTGATTTTTAATGTACTATGTGAGTGTTTTCTACTTGTCATAACTCAGCCGCTGTATTGTAAAGGTATGTTTGTGTCACCGGTGAAAATTGTTGATGTCAAATTTGTTATTAAATATAGATTTTCAAAGAAACAGCAAAAGCCTCTCATTGAAATCACCAAGTGCTTTATTTGAAGTGTGTGGCTGATCCTCACTCGCCATGAGATTTCACTAAAACTAAAATTGTCTGTAACACATTTTATAAAGGCCCGTACACTGAACAGTTTTGTATAAATCACAAAAAGATACTACATATTTATTCCCCACAGCTCTGTGACATACCAGAACAATCATTGTAGGAGTCATTAAAAAAAGAGAATAGATATAGAAAACTACATAATGGAGGTTTCCTTTAACAACCTTATATATTTACATTTTTTTATTTATTATCAGTGCTTTTGTTTTTTTTGTTTTTGAGAATTACTGTGTGCATTTTGTCAAACTAATTTCCGTGGATGCTCAGAGTTAAATCTGTCAGTGCAGTAGTAACCAAATAACACTCTGTAAACAGTCAAAATGAACAAATTCCTTGTAATTGTGTTTGTATTTTACACTTTGTAGGAGTTCACATGGGGGCTGTTGTAAGGACTTCTAGATTTAAAAAACAAAAGGCTTATAGTCATATAGGCTATTGTTACAGCATTTGGTCCCAGTGTTTGGTTTCCACTGCTGATTTTAGCCCATTGGTGTTACATTTAAAAAAAAAAAAATCTTTACTTCACATGTGAGAAAAACCTAACTGAACAGCTGACTTATAGAACAATGCTTTTAATATTAATCTGTTGTTTGATGATGTGTTCATACGATGAAAGTGACAACCACCAAGAATCTACACAGATTATTCATAAATATTAAAATATACTGTATATAAAAAACATTATTTTCTTAACAGAACCATTGAGCCTGTAAATATTTAAAGGTTCAATATGGAAGATTTTCACATGCTGCTGTACTTTTATTATGTTTGGACAGAAGAGCAGAACTGGGGAAGTGTGACAGCTGAGAGGTGAATTAATGCTCAACACTAGCTTAACGACATGATGAAATGGAGAACTTTTTCAAACGTTAGCGTCATAAAATAATTTGTTGACTGTGTTATAGTACATTCTTTATCACAGCTGTAATATGCATATTTGCTAAATACGCTCTTGAGTGAATATTTGGCTTGAGCAAAGCAGAGGCTAGTGTGTTCATCTCACTCCTACAAGTGCATTGCAATCATTCGTCTGTCCATCTGAATATGCTGAAGAGCGTATACAGCAAATACGTTCAACAAGACCCGGGCTCTTTCGAGCATATTTGCTGAATACGCTCTATAGACATTCAGCTAGACTTCAAGACAGCGAGTGGAAATGATTGAGCCTGATTTGAATACATTTCCAGGAACTTTCCAGGAGGTGGAAACGCAAAGCACACAGATTGCCAGGTATTCTATTACCCAGGTAAATACAGTCGTGGAAAAAAATTAGTAGCCCACCCTTGTTTTCTTCAATTTCTTGTTCATTTTAATGCCCGGTTCAACTAAAGGTACATTTGTTTGGACAAATATAATGATAACAACAAAAATAGCTCATAAGAGTTTAATTTCAGAGCTGATATCTATCCATTTTCCATGTTTTCTTGACAATAACCAAAATAACTTCAGTTCTTACATCAATATCTATGGCATTGTACTGCCAAAAACAGTGCTTTTAGGCATTCCATGTTTTCTTTTCTGTCTGTTTTAGTCACATGATACACACAGGAGTTAGTACTTGATTGCATAACTATTGTTTTTGATGACTTTTGATGGTCTAATAATTTTTTCCGTGACTGTAAGTTCCTGGTGATAAAAGTTCCTGGGAATGTTGGTGGAAAAGGGGCTGCTATACTGACCCATCGATGATTCTGAATCAATTAATCTATGATCTGCAGGATTTTATATCACAATTAGGGTTGTTTTGATTTGCTTGGAAACATGACAAAGGCGATATTAGAACTAGTTTATGACCAGAACCTGGGGTCCTTGTTTACCTGCAGTGGTGACAACAACAACTGAAGAGACTCAAACTGTTAGCATCTGCCGAAAAGTGGCAATAATAATCGAGTTGGCTAATATCATAAACAGCCGACTTCAACACAAATGTCACATGCACACAGATCTTCCATACTGAACCTGTAGTAAAAAGTATCAACATGTGGTTCTTAATTTATTTGTTAAGAGTCCAGTTAGAAGATCTGGTCAGAATTAAAGCCAGATAGCAAAGGCTGGTTGGTTTCTTCAAGTCCAGGGTGGGTTAATTTAATAACAAAATGAAGCACAAACTTGGGGGTTTCTTTTTCCAGGTTTGAGTCCTATGTAGGTACTGTGTTAGTAGCGGCGTTTCCTCCATCTCCTCTCCAGTCCAAATACGAGAAGAAAGCACTAGCAGAGTACGCCACAGTCACCACGGCTCCAAAGAACTGATCAGAGAGACAAATAGAGATTGGTTAAGGTAAATAGAACACAGAGATTTATGAAGTAGACAGTTTTATATCGTCATATCTACACAGGTTGAAGGTATGACACTACTTTGATAATGCACTAATGAGCCATTATATCCGGTAAAAGCTTCTAGGTTGTAAAAGGCAGTAAAACATAACTGATAAGTCTTTGTGAGAGGAGCAGGGGGCATGTTAATGAGGGTGTAAGTCCTTGTGTTTTAGGTCTCTGTGGGTTTCGGTCATGTGCTACTGTAGCTCTAGACCACAGGAGTCAAACATGCGACCCGGGGGCCAAATCCAGCCCGCCAAAGGATCCAATCTGGCCTCTAGGATGAATTTGTGAAATACAAAAATTACACTGAAGATATGAACAGTTGAGGATGTCAAAATCATTTTAATTCAGATTCCACATACAGACCAATTAGATCTCAAGTGGGTCAGAACCAGTAAACTACTTTCATATTAAACCTACAAATAATGAAAACAGAAAATTTTATCTTTGTTTTAGTGTAAAAAAGTAAAATTACATGAAAATGTTTATATTAAAAAAACTGTTATTTTACAAAAAAGGTGAAAAACCTGAAATGTCTTAAGATAAGTACATGCAATTTTATCAATATTCTGCCTGTTATTGAATGTTTCTCGCATTTGTAATTGTAATGTAAGTTGTAATGCACACGTGTAAATGATAAACTGATAATGTGAGGCAGAATATTGTTAAAATTACAGTTGTTTTTCTCAAGATGTTTCCAGTTGTTTATGTTATTCAGATTTTTGTAGATGTTAACATTATCATAATTTAATTTTGTTTTTTTTCACTGTTATTATTTTACTGGTCCAGCCCACTGGAGACCATATTGGGCTGAATGTGGAACTGAAAGAAAATGAGTTTGACACCTCTGCTCTAAAACATAGAGAAAAGTTTGGAGTTGACATAATTTATACATTATTATGTTATTATTTTACTGGTTTGGCCCACCGCAGCTCAAATTTAGTTGAATCTGGCCCTTGAACTAAAATGAGTGTGACACCCCTGCTCTAGACCAACCTTTAACCTGTGGAAAAGTCTTCATCCGGTGATTATTGATTGAATTCTTGTTTAAGCAGCAGGGATGGAGCTATGCATCCAAAGAAACTGTTATCACACCCTTTGAGCCTCACCCTTCTCCACAGTCTGTCATTTATGTTCACATGTTCTGGGAGTGTATGTACCTGCCACAGCCTAATAAGTAAATATATGACACACAACCTCGTCAAACACTCACTGCCAAGGCCCAGTGACTAGTGTTTAAATGTTAGATGACTAGATGAATATGTATGTGTAAAAGGATGCGGTGACTGGCTGTGGATGAAAGTGTGTCTTTGTATGTAAGTGGTGTCGGGTGTGTCACTGTCGTACAGCTGCAGCTGCCATATGTCCGTAGAAATAGCTGTAATAGAAGGGGTGGACAGACACTGCGTTGGCCAGGAAGGCGGTCAGATAGAGAACTGCAGCCACACCATGGTACACCATCACCTAGAAAACAAAAAAAGATTACCTCCAACACTTAGATACACATCTGGAGAAACTCATCACATCATCTTCTGAAATGTTTACTATGTTAATTGCTACTTTTTCTTCTACTTTTATAAATCTTGTCTTCATTTTGGTATTTGACTGTATCCTACTGAATTGTGGCTTGAAATGTCTTCATTCTGCATTTCTAAATCTCATTTATTTATTTACTTTATTTTGTGCCATATTATATAGTCTGTGCCTTAATACTCTGTCTAATTTGATCGCTTCTCTTGTTTATTTATCGTTTACATAAAAACAGATTTAAACACTGGGATTCCCAGGAACAAAAAAAAAAAAAAAAATAGGACCAATGGCCCTGTAGCTTACCGGCCAAATTAAAAGCTGTAAATGTATCCAGATGCTATTTATTATCACCCAGTTCTGTGTATTTATTATATTACAGAAATAGCCCATGTTTTGGTCATATTCCAATCAGATCTGTAAAAAATTCAAATTCCAACTTGATATCATTGATATTTTTACTGATTTATTGGATCAATCCACTTCCTATCTCTTATAATGGGAACATTTTTCAAAGACGCACCAAATCCAGAATCAGATCCGGATCAAAATAATTTCAATACCTTGTGCTGACATCATCATAAAGAAGCTGTATACCAAGTTTGAAGTCAATCAGAACTGTAGTTTCAGAGAAAAAGACGATTGAAATGTTTTCCCCATAACAGCCCATGTTAAATTTTCCGTAAGTTCCCGGATCCAGAAGAAAATCTGATCAGCATGTGGCTGTTACGTTTTGGTCATCTCCCCATCAGGGCTGGACTGTAGAAATTTACACTTGATTTCATTTATATTTACTGAGTTATTGCATCGATCCACTTCCTATCTGTTATAATGGGGAAATTTTTCAAAGCCGGACCAAATCCAGAATCAGATCCAGATCCAAATAATTTCACTAACTTTTGTTGACATCATCATAAAGAAGCTGTATACCAAGTTTGAAGTCAATCGGAATTGTAGTTTCAGAGAAGAAGACGATTGAAAGTTTTGTAATGGACGACAGACGACGACAGACGCCGCATGATTACAATAGCTTACGGCCTATCGGCTGGTAAACTAAAAAAGAATAAATGAGCTGTATTCAAAACAGGCTGAGATTAAAAATAGAAGTTATGATATTCCCAAAAGTTTTTGAAGTGACACAGTGACTCGTAAGTCGTAAAATATCTAACTGCTATAATTGTTCTTCAATGTACCATATAGATGTGGAAAATAATGTAAAAAAAACCCCAACAAAAAACAAAACAAAGCAGTAACGTTTGGCTATAACTGTATATGTATATAGTTACCAAATAAATTAATTATTTTGGCCATCCAGCTGATATCATCAAGTCTATGGGTGTGTTGATGTCAGCATATCAGTTGCCTCTATATATGTGCCAAGTTTGAACTAAACTGAAACTAAATTGATGTTTTGTTTTTTTTTTATAGATGTGAAATTTCACCCATTATAAGTAAAGAGGAGAAACTAAAAAAAGATTTTAAAAATTCATAAAAAATTTGAACTTTGACCAATTTTCCCAAATTGTAATCATATATATTCTGGGTCACTGGCAATCTATAAACCCAATTTGGTATGAATTCAACCAATAGTTTTGCTGCTACAGTGTTAAACAAACAAACCGAACCAAAACAGTACCCCTTCCTGCCCTTTGGGTGGCGGGGTTATAATGAAGTTAAGAACAGACCTTATTTTTGAACATCAGAACAGTACTTGATCAATAAGTAGTAGAAGTAATTAATTACAGTTCCATACTGGTTTGAAGATATGGCATAAACATTATAGTTTAGTTTTGATGTTTTTTTTTTAAATTCTTTAACGCCACTCTCATCTTGTTATGTCTTTTATGTCTGAAGCTGCTACATTTCACACAGGTTTGCTGAGGTCAACATTATTGTGCACATCAACATTACACACATACATATACTTTACCCAACAGTGACCCAATAAAACAGCTATCGAGATCTATTTTCTGTCCTGACCATAAGTTGGGGAACGATAGATTCATTTAGTCTATCCTACCGTCATTGTCCAGGGGATGGTGGTCATATTTTGCTGAGCTCCAAACAGAATCAAGCAGAAGAGGACAATGGTGAGGATCCAAAAAGTGACAGCCACAAACATCACCCAGCCATAGGCAGGAAGGACAGTGTACGGGGCACTGGCGATCAGCGCCCAGTGGAGCAGCCCCAGAACCTACAAAGACAACAGAAAGAATAGTAAATTATATACACATATTGAACCCAAAGCATCCACAAAAAATGGAACTGGAAATAGAATAAGCATTTCAAAACTATAAAAAAAAAAAAATAAAAAAAAAAATAGCAAAACTGATCCAAAACAGCTAATTTATTCAGATCATTTTTCAAACTCTGTGGTTTTGTTGTCATTCAGCAGGCCTCATTAAAGTTGAAAAGGACCAAAATCTTATGTTACGTGAAGCAAAGTACAATGTGACAATGACAATGTGCAGAAGATTTTCTTGAAAATCTCAGACCATATAGGAAAAGTACATGTACTGTCATCATGTTAGCTAGTATTAGCATTAGCATTAGCTACACCATCATTGGGGCGAAATGTTTTGGCAATTTTTGTAATAACTCAGTCGATAACATAATCCAATATCATGCTGATTAATTCAGATACTCACATTGTACAGCCAGACATTATAGATGCAAAAATTAGAGGCTGGTTCTTTTTGACAACAGCTTTCAGTCCAGCATTGCTAAAGTATAATGCTAACCCTGCTGCTATACACTGATGCTACCATGCTAACACCTAACTTTCACTAGATATCAGTAAAAGTTCTTTGTCAAGCTGTAGTGCTTTTGAGAAGTTAAAAATACCAGAGAAGAACTTTTATCGATGTGTTGGACCATTAACTGGCTGAAATGGAGCAAAGAGTTCTTGCTAATGATTTGTCAGTACAGGTTAACATACCTACATTAGCAGATAGTTAGCTGCTAATAGCTAACAGCTAACAGTAGCTAAGTAATTTGGGCAGGACAACAGATTTTTTGTGATTGCTTTGTGTAATTGATAATGTACTGTTACTATTTTTTTAAATTTAATTTTTTGAGGTGTGTAAGACCCTACATTACAAAGTCAGAAGATTTATGAGTACACTGAAACCCATAAAATTGGAAAAAAAAAAAAATATTTTAACCTTCTGTCATGAATGATTGTGACAATGTGATTTATTCTTGATAGATAAGGTGTAACTGGGACTCAGTATGTAATCATAATACCTGGTCAAAGGTCATTACTGATGTGTAGTAAAAGGAATAAACAGAATAATGTGTCTGAAAACAAAATTATTCCAGCTTTATGGGTAACAGTGTATTTAGGTTCCCAGACACTTTAAACATTAATGTGTATCATTGAGACCCAAGTGATGATTAAAGAATTCTTTATCAAATGTAACCCTTTCCTGTATGAATTATGAGAACCTTAGTTGAGATTTTTTTCCAGAGTGTTTTTATTCGTCTTTAGGTGTGAAAAAAAAATAAAACAAAAATAACAATTGGATTGAAAATTTCTTATGAACCTATTTTTCATGGAGTTACAAAAATGTCCACTCAGCCGGACACCATGTGTTTAATTTTTGAGGCAAAGAAACATACAGTCTACTCTCGTTAAACCGCCCGCCGTTATACCGCCATTTCCGCTTATCGCCATCCGCCAGCCCAGTTCCATGCACAAACAACACTTATACCATTGATTTCCCGACCGTTATACCGCCAGCGTCGTGGCGCGGCACCTCCGAGGTGCGCCGCCGTGGCACCTCCGAGGTGCGGCTCCCAGTGTTGTCTTTTCCGTGGAAACCGGGTCGAAATGGCTCTTTGAGTGTTAAAGGTTGCCGATCCCTGCCTTACAACATAACAGAATCAAGATTTATTTAGAAACGCAATTAGAACGGGTTAACGGAGGCAGCATAGACATCATATAGTAAAGACATACACATTATGGACGCAACCCGTTGTAACGCCATTTTCGCTATACCGCCAATTTGGCCGTGAACGGAAGTTGGCGGTATAACGAGAGTAGACTGTATATTTAAAACCCATCATCAGAAAGTGATATAGTGTGTGAAAACTATGAGGCTAATCTGATGTTTTCTCACATTTTAACACACTCTAATACTAGTTATTACTCACTTCATGGAGATAATACACACAAAAAAACAACAACACCATTTTGAGTAAGAAAATTGTTAATTACAGTATAATAACAACTAGCAATTGATTTACACTAAAACACAGGTGTCAAACATGTGGCCCGGGGGCCAAAACCGGCCCTCCAAAGGTTCCAATCTGGCCCGCGGCATGAATTTACAAAGTGCAAAATGCAAAAAATTACCCTGAAGATGTTAACAGTCAAGGACATCAAACTCAAAAATAACATAATAACCTAGAAATAATGACTCCAAATGTTCTTTTTGGTTTAATGTATAAAAAAATACTATGACATCATGCCTGTAAATAATGGCAGCACCCATTTTTTCTCTTTGATTTACTGCAAAGAACATTAAACTCTGATATCCTTTAATAATAAAACGTCAATAACCTGAACAAATATGAACAACCTGGAATGTCTAAAGAAAAATAAGTGCAATTTTAACAATATTCTGCCTGTTTTGTGTCTTGGTAGATCTGATCTGTGATGCACACTGTATGAATCATAAATTGAGGCAGAATATTGATACAATTGTACTTGTTTTTCTTCAGAAATTTCACTTTTTTCCAGTTATTCAAATTTTTTATTTATTTATTTATTTTTTTGTTTTGGATAGAAATAGTTTCATCATCTAATGTTATTTTTTTGCACAAAAAAAATTGGAGTTGTCATTATTTATAGGCTATTCTGCTATTATTTGACTGGTCCGGCCCTCTGGAGATCAAATTGGGCTGAATGTGGCCCCTGAAAGAAAATGAGTTTGACACCCCTGCACTAAAACATGTCACTGCAGATCAGGTTTATCAAGAACAGAAAAGTTACAGTAATGGTATGAATTGCAGTGTATGGGGTGATGCATAAGCGTGTGTTGGCTGACATGCAACTAAAACAACAAAACCCATGAATATACAAGAGAACAGCTGTAGAATAGCTGTCTACTGTAGTGACCAGTATGCATGAAAGGGTTAAATGTCTAATAAATCCTAATACAATATTCCCTTGTTCATAATCATCATTAAAAGTCCCCTTTGACGACTATTTTTATAGCCACCGCCATTCCGATAAAATCACCTGTCTGTTTAAAATACCCACAAGGCATCTGTCTTTGGCTCTGTCACTTTGCTTTTGTCTCATGAGAACAGACATAAAACGTCAGTCTATTATGTATGCGGAGATCACATTTCACTTTTTACACACCTAACACACCTAATACACACATAACAGTGCACTGTTGACCCTCACAAACTGGACAAACAGAGGAGTTTACAGTCAAATACCACAATGATACACAATATTTTGATGAAACTATATCCTTTATATGTCAATGCCATTACACTGCCAGAGTCTTGGGTTCTTCGGGGAAATTATAAAAAAAAAAAAAAAAAAAAAAAATCAGAACAACCTGGATTGCCTCATAACTCAGGGTTCTCATATAATAACATTTTACAGTACTAAGATAAAGGTAAATGTGCCTTATGAGAAGTATTTTCAAGTATTACAATACATTGAAGCATCAGTGTCAAATCAGCTGTGTTCTACAGTGCAGTTCACCCAGGGCATATTGTTTATTAATAATGTATAAAGAAGTTTGAAACAGGAGACCAGCTCTTCTCTGAATTAAACACTAGCTGCAGAATATTGTAACACAGAAAATAGGATGATTAAAATAACTTTTCACGCAGGTCCTAACGGCACATGTGAGGGAGGAAATGGAAATACTGTTGCACACTTGACGCCGGCTTAGTCTGATTCATGTAACATAAGATAACATTTGGTGATATGGTTTACTGATTTTCATATTCATATGTTCTAGGAAAACTCTCAGTCAACATACCCAGAGCGGACATGATAAAAATGCACACACATATGAACCTGTTACCAGGAAAATATCTTAAAATCCGAATACCAAAGAACCTGCATCAAACCAGCTTCCACTTGAACAAGTTAAATTGAGAGTTTTATTCTCATGACAAAGCAAATCTTAATCTGTTTATTGCTTATAAAACTTAACCACAGTTAAAGTTTGTTGTGAATAAACAAAATGGCCTTATAATGACACTACGTTGGAGGTTGAAAATCCATGTCTATCCTGGCTACATATAAATTCAATATATTTAGTATTTTCAGGGGAAAATTGAAAGAAATCAGCCAGGGCCTTTGTCTGCATGGGGCTGGTTTATCCTCTGAGATTGTTTTCAAAAGTCCCCATGAAAAATAAAGAAAAAAAATATGAATATAGTAATAGTGATATGAATACAGTCATGGAAAAAATGATTAGACCACCCTTGTTTTCTTCAATTTCTTGTTCATTTTAATGAGTGGTACTAAGTATCGGAAATCTGTGGTATCAAACATCACTATTATATATTCAAAAGCATTTGATTACATCCTTATCCTCCATTCATATACACTCGCGGAAAAAAATTATTAGACCACCCTTGTTTTCTTCAATTTCTTGTTCATTTTAATGCCTGGTAAAACTAAAGGTACATTTGTTTGGACAAATATAATGATAACAACAAAAATAGCTCATAAGAGTTTAATTTCAGAGCTGATATCTATCCATTTTCCATGGTTTCCTTGATAATAACCAAAATCACTTCAGTTCTTGCATCAATATCTATGGCATTGTACTGACAAAAACAGTGCTTTTAGGCATTCCATGTTTTCTTTTCTGTCTGTTTTAGTCACATGATACACACAGGAGTTAGTACTTGATTGCATAATCATTATTTTTCATGACTTTTGATGGTTTGATATTTTTTTCCCGTGACTGTATATTGTATGGATAAAATAATGACGTGCTGAAGCTAATAAGGAAAAACAAAACTACTACTACTACTACTACAAAAAAAAACTTATGTTTAGTGTAACTGAAGTAACTATCTTCACATGCAAAGAGTAGAATATTCTCATTTCCCAAAAATTCTTCAAAAATGGTCGCGTCAAATCCCATAAATAACACATGAATATATGTTTCTAAGGAAAAATTCTGACATAAATGCTTGACCCGATGTACACTGAAATAACAATGTGTTTTATGTAAACAATAATAAACCGCAAACCCCCAACAACATGGAAAACGCAGCATCCAGGGCTGTAAAAGTCCAATCACAGTCCATTAAGTGACAAAGTCAGGGAAATTATCCACCCACTGAGGCAATGTGGACTAATAGCATGAAAATATAAAAAACTTGAGACAAAAACCATGTTAAATACATAATAAGACAAAAAAAATTAATAGGACAAATATGACACAAAAGATGTTGAAAACAATGTAAAAAAAAAAGGTGAAAACTAAATAAAATACTTTACAAGATGCATACAATAGAACAGAAGTAACAGAGCGAAATTATGCAAAAGAGGTCATAAGATTTAAATCACATGAAAACATAAGATGAAAACAACTAAAAAAATCATAAGAATAAAATGGTGTAAAGAAACAAATGATGAAAATAATGAATGAAAATGACAAAGATGAACTGAAGACAGACTGGATGGTGAAGAAAAGAAAAGTCGTAATGTTTCTGACCCTGAACACTGATTAAATCATCTATATTATAAAAGGGAAGTGGACCCTGTGTGTGTGTCTTGGGTATCACACAAAATCCATACAGAGCTGACTGCTGTAGTTTGGCATACTTTTGTATTTTTGGTCAAGAAAGACTAGTGAAAACGGCAAGTGGATACGACCAATATTTTGGGAGATATTTGTAATTTTGGAATACAATAGCCTTACAATCAAGTTGCTATGCCCAGAATCATAAATCAATATTGAAGTAGGTTACCTAGCAACAGATAAACAATAGGGCCACATTGCCATGGTGTCAAATTTTATGCACAGAAACAGACATGCCAGCTGAGAGGTTATTCAACTGAAAATGCCAGTGGAATTTACCAAGAAATTAAAGGAATGAACTGGATCAGAGGATCTAGAACCCGTGGTAGTGCTAGTGTTCATTATTTTCTATATATCTGTTTATGCTGCTTTTAAAGGGTCTTCACATTGCATTTGTATATTAGGTTTCATTCTGTTTTCATCTTGCATCTCTATTAGAAATGCTTTATCTTTTACTTTTACACTTGTCAGAGCCAGTGCTTTTTCACTTTAACTTGACAAAACATGTTGAATGAGTTGAATCAGAGCATGTGTATTTCTGTTTACCCGTACACATACCCTACCCTACCAGAAACACCACTTGTTGACTGTGATTTCTGTGTATTTTCTTGAATATCACTGCTTGAATTAGAAAATACTCAAGTGCAACTGAAATACCATGTATGAGCTGCTTAAACATTTCAGCAGTTAAAGTTGAAGATTAAGATTTGCTCAGGAAGTGCGTGGTCAGCTGCCACTCCTCACTTCAGAGCGGTTAACCCTTTAAACCAGAGATGTCAAACTCATTTTAGTTCAGGGGCCACATACAGCCTATTTTTATATAAAGTGGGCTGGAGCAGTAAAATAATATAAATAATAGGATAAGAACTTATAAATAATGTCAACTCCAAAGTTTTCTCTTTGTTTTTGAGTGAAAAAAAAGTAAAATTCCGTAATGGAAATGTTTACATCTATGAACCGTACTTGAACATAACACGAACAAATATGAACAACCTGAAAATTCTTCAGAAAAAAGTGCAATGTTAACAATATTACACCTTAGTTTATCATTTATAACTGTGCATCACGACTTACAGATTTAGTAACAGGCAGAATATTGTTAAAATTCCACATAACTCTCTTAAAACATTTCAAATTGTTCATATTTGTTCAGGTTACTCACATTTATGTAAAAGGCTAGTCTGTAAATGTAAACATTTTTGTGTTCACTAAAGCAAATAGGAAAATTTGTAGTTTTCATTATATATAGGTTGTTATGATTGTATTTTACTCATCTGATCCACTTTAGATTAAACAGACCTAAAAGGATTTTAACATCCTTGATTATTAATATCTTCGGTGTAATTTTTGCATTTCACAAATTCATCCCACGGGCCAGACTGGACTCTTTGGTGGGCCGATTTGGCCCCTGGGCCGCATGTTTGACACCTGTGCTTTAAACCCTAAGCCTAAAATGGTCTGCCTGGACTTTTTTTTTCTCATTTTGACTGTAAAAAGATTAGAAAATATGCTTTGAGTGAGTAAATTTTTTTCCAAATCCTTCAGAATCTAGCAATCATTTACAATTTACTACATGTTATAATACTATTAAAACTGCTTCTTCTCCAGCTTCTTGTGCAGGAGTGAGTGAAATAACCATAATGACCCAATAAAGCCTATAAAGCGCAACATCTCAGGTTTCAGAAGCTGTTGGAATTTTTCCAATTGCACAAACAGTGAAGGAGTTACAACCATCCAAGCTGCATATGCTTAAGGTGTGTCAGCGATGACACGTCAGGTTTTAAAGTGTTAATAAACACAAAAAAATGTACAAACGCAATACCAAAAGGTTCATAAAACACATCATCTTTCGGTGTAGTTTTGATAAAAACTACTATTGCTACTACAGAAAATCCAATAAAGTTTTCAAATCATAAAAAACAAGAAACGAGAGGAATGTTTAACAGTCATATATGGCGTTGCAACTGTTCTATTGGACACAGTGTGATAATAATGGACTAGCGTGAGGGGGGAGACAGGAGGGGATGAGGCCTCCAGGGGACAAAGATCTCCTGCCCTTAGTCAGTCATTCAGTCAGTCACATGTCAACTATGTCGACAAAGTCTAGTGCAAATACACGACTGAAGAAGGAAATGAGAAGAGACCATAAGCCTATTAGAACCAAATATCAGAGCAAACATTCTAGTGTAAACTCAACAGGTGTCAGCTTCCCTTCTGAGAGGGATCCAACAATTACATTTCATCTCACAAATATATACACTAATCCTTATCAGGTCCATTTACTGGCTCCGTTTCATTGCCTGAGCTGACAAAAGATGGTGCAAGTTGCGGCTTTTCACAGCCATGCTTTGTGTTGATAGTCATTTTGTGACCTTTATGGTGTGCAATTCTAAGCCTGTTGACACATTAAAAAAATTCCTGTGGCACTTTAATGTGCTGATCCGATGCCAACAGCAGTTTGTCTTTAACTCTTCCTCAATTATGAAACAGCAGGAGCTGAATTGAGAAAAACTGTCAACTATTAATAGTGCAGATTGTCTATCAAAAAACTATTAGAAAATTTAGTTCAGTGTAACCAAACTGTCTTATATTACCTTGTATTGATGTACAGAATACATAGAGCCCATAAAGGTGATATATATTTTTTAATCTTGTCTGTATAAAAGCAAAAACCTCTTCACATTACTTATTACTATTACCCTTTGGGAATTTAGGATCTATTGAATAATGTGTTTTCAGACTACACAAAAATGCCAAGTTTAAGAAAGTTGTACGTATATCAGGCAACAATAACAATTAAGTAAGAAAAGCTAAGTATTCTTAATTTTAGAAGATAAGGAAAAAAATCTCACTTCTTTTCAGGGATATTACGCATGTTTTAGCTTATTACTGGTAAAACCTAGGTTATTATTAGGTGGAATATTTGTTTTTATGACAAAGACATAATTATATTTGTAACATACAACATGTCTGATTAGATTATTTCTTTTTTGTAAAGAAAAATGTGACTAATTTCTCAGAAGCATGGTTCTTTTTTTTTTTTTTTTTTTTTTTTTTTTTTTTTTACTTTCTTCACATTTCCAAGCATATTTCCACTAAAAGCCTTAAAAACAATAGAACAGAAACAGAAAAAGTTGAAGACACTGAGTGGATGTGTGTTAACTGATGCCACTCACTATTTCAACCACCATGAGGATGGCCGGGATGCTTCGGATGAAGGATATGTCCATCCTAACGGTGACAGTAGAGGCCAGCCCTCTCAGACTGTTGCCCCCCTGCTGAGAGTTCTGGGAGTTGGGGGAGCTGGTTTCCGTGGTAACCTTGGACGGGAAGTCTGCCATGATCACACAGCTTATCTGATCCAAGCTGAAAAAATAGTCACACCTGGAACAAAAAACCCTTAAGGATGTGATTCAGTGTCAGTAAATGTCTATTAAGGATGTTTTCTCCGGTGTCTTTTGCTTCTGTGTTGGGATTCAGTAACCATGGACAACATCCACAGGTGGCAACAACAAATCTTCAAATGAAACTTTAATAACGTCCAAAGCTGGAATGTAAAAAGTGCTGAGAGTCACACAGAAAAACAGTCCACAGAGACAAAAAGAATCCGTCAGAGTAAAGCCAGCTTCAGCCCTTCCACCTGCACTGACAGATGCACAGTGGGAGTCGATCCACACCTTCTACACCCTCTCACCTCCTCCTTATCTCTCTCTTCTACCATCTCTGTCTCCACTGGCTCCTCCCATACGACTCCCTCTGGGGCCTCTCACCTGAGCGACTGGTAATACATTAACGTGTTTATAAATGGGAGGAGGGAGTGATGGAGGAAAAACAAGCAGAGTCGACTCAGTGGAGCCTCCTGTGTGTGGATGCTCAAACAGTAATGGTTGAACCCTGGTAGATATAACAGGAAACAAAACCCCATCAAAACACAAGGCAACAGGACTAGACTGAGTGTGGAATTAACCCTTTCATGCACGAATTATGAGAACCTTAATCAAAAATTTTTTCCAGAGTGTTTTTATTCCTCTTTAGGCATGAAAAAACACAATGCGATTGAAAATTTTCTTCTGAAAAAAAAAAAAAAAAAAAAAAAAAATAACATAACATAAAATAAAAACAATTAACTTTTTTTTTTTAAATACATAAAAAAATAATAATGAAAAAAATTCTTATGAACCTATTTTTCATGAAGTTGCAAAAATGTCCACTCAGGTGGACACCACACGTTTAATTTTTGACGCATAGAAACATGTATTTACTGATAAATTGTGTGAAAACTATAGGGAGGGCTTGTGATTCTGGGGGTTTATGCTCAGGTGAGATCTACATAATGTTACTAATTCATATCAGAAAAGATATGTAGTGTCTTAAAACTTTAATAAAGATATGTGTAAAAAAAAAAACAAAACAAAACAAAACAATGAAAAGAACGACAAAATCCATGAATATACAAGAGAACAGCTGTGGAATAGCTGTCCACTGTAGTGACCAGTATGCATGAAAGGGTTAAGAGTTGTTTTTTTTTTTTTTTTTTTTTTTTTTCTTACCATATTTTACATAATAGTAGCATTGTGTTTCTTTTCTTTTTTTTTTTTTTTTTTTTTTACCTTTTTATGCCATACTTGTTTTGGATAAGGTGCCGTTAAGAGTTGTTTTTTTTTTTTTTTTTTTTTTTTTTTTCTTACCATATTTTACATAATAGTAGCATTGTGTTTCTTTTCTTTTTTTTTTTTTTTTTTTTTTACCTTTTTATGCCATACTTGTTTTGGATAAGGTGCCGTTTTTGCAAGACGGTTTGTTGACATGTTAGAAACCTGCCTTATGGATATTTACTCATGTCATGTTAGTTTTGTAATCTCTGAGACTTCCGCCTACAAATATGTGTCTATGAGCCCAAATATTCTATCTGTTTGTTGTTTTCAAAAATGGAGATAACCAGTAAAATTTATAAGGAAAAAAATAGAACAGCTTGATTTCACTCTAATACTTACAATCATTAGACCACCCTTGTTTTCTTCAATTTCTTGTTCATTTTAATGCCTGGTGCAACTAGATCCAGTGGAGGTAGTGGGGGACAGAAGAATGACAACAAAGCTGTCATCAATCAGGAACAATGTCTCCCACCCCCTACATGAGACTGTAAGAGCCCTGGAAAGCTCCATCAGTGACCGGCTTCTTCACCCACGCTGTACGAAGGAGAGATACCGCAGGTCCTTCCTTCCCTCTGCTGTCAGACTGCACAACCAGTCCTGCTCCCAGTAGAGTAGATCACCACATATGTCATGTAGTAACAACCCTCCCTCCATTCCATATAATGTTGTGTGTGTATGTATGTATGTATGTATATATATATATATATATATATATATATATATATATATATATTCAGATCCATATTTATATATATATTTTTTCTATATGTATAACCATTGCACTACATACCAAAGCATATTTGCACTCTCTTTTTTAAACACTTTTTTCTTTTAGTCAAAGTTATATGACTGTTTTACGTGAATGTGTATGTTTCTATGCTGCTGTTAACACTGTGAATTTCCCCATTGTGGGATCAATAAAGGAATATCTTATCTTATCTTATCTTATCTTATCTTATCTTATCTTATCTTATCTTATCTTATCTTATCTTATCTTATCTTATCTTAACTAAAGGTACATTTGTTTGGACAAATATAATGATAACAACAAAAATAGCTCATCAGAGTTTAATTTCAGAGCTGATATCTATCCATTTTCCATGTTTTCTTGATAATAATCAAAATCACTTCAGTTCTTACATCAATATCTATGGCATTGTACTGACAAAAACAGTGCTTTTAGGCATTCCATGTTTTCTTTTCTGTCTGTTTTAGTCACATGATACACACAGGAGTTAGTACTTGATTGCATAACCACTGTTTTTGATGACTTTTGATGGTCTAATAATTTTTTTCTGCAATTGTATATATTGTCGCAGCCTCATCCAAAAACATCACTATCATAGTCACTGTGTCTGCCTCTTTTTCTCACCCTCATGTGTCCATCACTCCTGAACAGGGTCAACAAATGAGAAGCTACTCAGCAAAAAAAAGCATTGTATTGGTTGCACGTTTCATAATATATATGTTTATTCATATGTGACATCATGTATTCAACAGTTATCTTCAGATTTGTGTTTCATCTTATAAAACAGCCACTGAACAAACAGCATCAAAACAAAAACATCAGCACTGTCAAAATCAAATTACAATCCTACAATGTATACTCCAGTGTTTTTCAACCTTGGGCTCGGGACCCCACGTGGGGTTGCCTGGAATTCAAATGGGGTCGCCTGCAATTTCTAGTCGTTGATTAGAAAAAAAAAAAAAAAAAATTATACATAAAAAATATATGGTGAGTTGAGAGAGACAATCCCAATCTATAAAAGACATGACAAACTGTGAAGCTGAAACTGAAGCACTGTGGTTCTGTTTATCTGTCAAATGTTCATTGTGGTCAGTTTCAGATGCTGCAGCTCTTTCATAATTCATAGTTTGAGTTCTTGTTTGTTCAGTATTAATTGTCAGCCTTGTAAATCCAAGCTGGACTGACTGTACATATTCTGACCAAGGAAAATAAAATGCTCACTTTGTGCAGTAATCTACACCTGGCTTTTCTGCCTCCATCCATAATAATATACATTATATAGACTAAATGTCATCTAAAATAATTTTTTATTAGCAGCATAGTATAGCAAACTATTAAATGATCAAAAACAAAAATAATTTTAGCAAAAAAATGTCTCTGTTTTAAATGTCTGGGGTCGCCAAAAATTTTTGATGTTAAAATGGGGTCACGAGCCAAAAAAGGTTGGAAACCACTGGTATACTCTATTTATGATAACACTCACTGTGGAGTTTTCTATAAAAGTAATGCATGAAATCAGACAAGTCACAACAATAATTCAGTCCCAAGATACTCCAGTGTTTCTCAGCTACTGCAGAGTCCTCTGGAGGAACTCAACCAGGAGATGATGTGGAAAACCAAAGTCCATCTGAATCACCACATAACCCTGCAGCATGGAGTGAGGGAATCAGACAACACACACAAAATACACATGAGGAACACAAACAGTGAAAAAAAACCCCAATACAAATAGGGTCATGTGAAAAAAAAGACAAGGATTAATGGGAAACTCACATCTTGAGGAAGCACCTCTGGGTTGTAGATGTCAAACAGGTATGTTCCCTGGTTGTCCAACAACCTGGTTACTTCATTCGCAAGAACTGGATCAAAACCACAGCATTATTTCAGAATTAACATATGAAGTACTCAAAGTCAGTGCCAGTAAATCAGATGTTATCAGAATAATCTCCCCCCACTCGTCACAATGTGTAAACCCACAGTGACTTCCAGTTCATGGGTCGATACAGTAGATGGCAGCAGTGCATTTCACTCTGGAGGATTCAGACGCTTTAATTTTCGCTTCAGTGGTGCTTTAAAAAAAAATCATATCCTGTTGGAATCTCATGGGAAAAACAACAGCAATACCAAATAGATTTACTAGATTTTCATTTCTAAATATTGCACCATGGTAGCTGGGTTAGAATGCAACAACCCCAGTTCCAGGAAAGTTGAGACGATGTGTAAAATGTAAAAAAAAACAAAACAAAAACACAATGCAATGATTTGTAAATTTAGCAAATTTTATGATATTTTAGTGACATCTTTAATCCAGAGAGACTTTGCCTTTCTACGAAGCTGTTTTTACATAAAATCAGTTGCTAATTCACTTCATTAGTTACAAAATGTTCCTCTAGCTCTTTATATTTAGCACCACTTATTCTTTTTCAGCCTTTTTGTTATGTGCATGGATTTTTTTTAAATACTTTTTTTTTTTTTTTTTATCAAAGGTTTAATATCTATAATTTGCTTGTGTACCGGTGCTTATATGAGGTTTGTGTTTAAGTCTTTTTTTTGTGGTTTCCTACATTCATGGGAACAGTCTATAAACTAATTCTGGTAGTTTAGTTGCTCTGAGGCCTTTACTACGGTGGCCCAGAGGTGCAACAGGCCAAAAAATTATCCACTAGACGAAAAAAATTATCTACTACAAGAAAAACAAAAAGAGAACAGCCTAAAAAAATTATCCACTAGATGAAAAAAATTATCTACTACAAAAAAAAAAGAGAACAGCCCAAAAAAATTATCCAGTATAAGAAAAAAAAGAGAACAGCCTAAAAAAATTATCCACTAGATGAAAAAAATTATCTACTACAAGAAAAAAAAGAGAACAGCCCAAAAAAATTATCCACTATAAGAAAAAAAAGAGAACAGCCTAAAAAAATTATCCACTAGATGAAAAAAATTATCTACTTCAAGAAAAAAAAGAGAACAGCCTAAAAAAATTATCTACTATAAGAAAAAAAAGAGAACAGCCTAAAAAAAAACTATCCACTAGATGAAAAAAATTATCTACTACAAGAAAAAAAAAGAGAACAGCCTAAAAAAATTATCCACTAGATGAAAAAAATTATCTACTACAAGAAAAAAAAGAGAACAGCCCAAAAAACATTATCCACTGTAAGAAAAAAAAGAGAACAGCCTAAAATAAATTATCCACTAGATGAAAAAAAAAATCCCCTATAAGAAAAAAAAGAGACCAGCAAAAAAAATTATCCGCTAAAAGAAAAAAAAAGAGAACAGGCAAAAAAAATTATCTACTAGCCCAAAAAATTATTCACTATAAGAAAAAAAAAGAACAGGTGAAAAAATTTATCTACTATGAGAAAAAAAAGAGAGCAGCCCAAAAAAATATCCACTATAAGAAAAAAAAAAAACATCATCCACCTTTTCAATTACGGGGGCGCTGTTTACCCGAAAGGTGCCTTGCTTTAAAATTAAGACCACCACAAAAAATAAAAGGATAGGCTGAAAAATTTTAAGGCTTTCGGCTAATGTGGCTAATGCTAAGGAAGTACCCCACCGGAAGTGGAGGTCGTGCGCTAAAAAATAAAGTTATTTTAAAATATAGATATTTCCATTAATATAGTTTGCAAAGCAGTTAAATGATTAAATACGGTTCCAGTGTCTGCTCAAGGTTAGGCATGGGCGTTAAATGGTTAAGGTTAGGGTTAGGGTATGGTTGGGGTTAGTTTTCAGTGGTAAATGGCCCTTGTGTGCACTGTGTGAAGGTTCGTTGCTAAGCTAATGCTAACGCGAAAAGTTGACGGCAACTTTGTGTTATTTTATTTTGAGAGGAGAAGAGGAGCTTCCTGTGGAGCTCCACTATCATGGCATTGCCCATTTGTTTGCAGGTAGACCTCTCCTCCTCAACTCAAACGGAGTGTCTTCACTAACACTAGATCAAGAAGGACATTTTGTGGAGATAAAGATGTGTGCCGTGGTACCGCAGTGCCTCGGCACCTGGCAACGAGCTGAGCTGTGGTACCGAGCCATGGTACGCGGTGCCGTGCTGGGGTACCTGGCACCGAGCCGTGGTACTGCGGTACGTCACGGCACCAGCCGAGGTGCCACGGCACCTTGCGGCATCAACCGTGGTGCCGCACCAGCCGAGGTGCCACGGTACCTCGCGGCACCAGCCGAGGTGCCACGGCACCAGGTGTCGGTGCCGCAATATGCACTTGCTGTCTCTCAACAAAATGGCGATGCCATGATAGTGGAGCTCCACAGGAAGCTCCTCTTCTCCTCCTCTCAAAATAAAATTATTTTAGAACTTCTTGTAGCGAATATTCATCAAAAATGATATTGAATGTCAGGCAGTTGAACAATTCAACACCGTAATCACACAATTGTTTACTCGCACTGGTAGTTCACAAAGTTGCCGTCAACTTTTCGCGTTAGCATTAGCTTAGCAACGAACCTTCACACAGTGCACACAAGGGCCATTTACCACTGAAAACTAACCCCAACCATACCCTAACCCTAACCTTAACCATTTAACGCCCATGCCTAACCTTGAGCAGACACTGGAACCGTATTTAATCATTTAACTGCTTTGCAAACTATATTAATGGAAATATCTATATTTTAAAATAACTTTATTTTTTAGCGCACGACCTCCACTTCCGGTGGGGTACTTCCTTAGCATTAGCCACATTAGCCAAAAGCCTTAAAATTTTTCAGCCTATCCTTTTATTTTTTGTGGTGGCCTTAATTTTAAAGCAAGGCACCTTTCGGGTAAACAGCGCCCCCGTAATTGAAAAGGTGGATGATGTTTTTTTTTTCTTATAGTGGATATTTTTTTGGGCTGCTCTCTTTTTTTTCTCATAGTAGATAATTTTTTTCACCTGTTCTTTTTTTTTTTCTTATAGTGAATAATTTTTTTGGCTAGTAGATAATTTTTTTTTTGCCTGTTCTCTTTTTTTTTTCTTTTAGTGGATAATTTTTTTTGGCTGGTCTCTTTTCTTTCTTATAGGGGATTTTTTTTTTCATCTAGTGGATAATTTTTTTTGGGCTGTTCTCTTTTTTTTTCTTATAGTGGATAATTTTTTTAGGCTGTTCTCTTTTTTTCTTGCAGTAGATAATTTTTTTGTCTAGTGGATAATTTTTTTAGGCTGTTCTCTCTTTTTTTTCTTCCTTATAGTGGATAATTTTTTTGGGCTGTTTTTCTCTTTTTTTTTTTCTTGTAGTAGATAATTTTTTTCATCTCGTGGATAATTTTTTTAGGCTGTTCTCTTTTTTTTTCTTGTAGTAGATAATTTTTTTCATCTAGTGGATAATTTTTTTAGGCTGTTCTCTTTTTTTTCTTGTAGTAGATAATTTTTTTCATCTAGTGGATAATTTTTTGGCCTGTTGCACCTCTGGGCCACCGTACTTTACTGCTTCTCTTCTGCTTCTCTTTTTTGTTAGCTTTAAAATGCAGTCAGATAATGTCAACAAACGACTGACTCACAACTCAGCTGTACACTTATAACTAGAAGGAGCAAGAGACTTTAGCTCAACTTCACTTTTAACATTAGTTTTGCACTGTTTGTTACCTTGTTAAGTACTGTTATGCTTTATTTTCCATGTATTGATTGTTTTTTTTTTTTTTACCTGATAGGACCTTGGGAATGCCTATCCTCTCCACAGCTTCTGTAATAAACGCCACTACTGCACCATGTTCTGGGGAAAGCTGCAAACAGATACATTTACATCAATGTTGGCACAATGCAATATTAGACTAATCTCAGTAACAATGTTGTATATTCGAGGCCTGGGTCATGGATGGGTCATGGTGATATCTCCTGGAAGATTAACACAGAGCATCTCTCCCTCTCTGGTTTATTGGCAACTTTCCTCATCTGAGACACCAACACTGCAAAAATCTAAATCTTATCAAGTGTATTTTTCTAATTTCTAGTCAAAATATCTCATCACTCTTAAAATAAGACCTAATCACCTAAAGAGTAAGTTGTAAGTGAGATATAAGAGCTTATTTTTAGACAATAGATCTTGAAAATCTTATTTCAAGAAATCTTACCAAGATAATTTTCACTTGATCCGTTGGGAGATTTTTTTGCTCAACTCAAGATTTTTATGCTTAATTCAAGCAAAAAAAAAAAAAAAAAAAAAAAAATCTGCCAATGGAACAGGTGAAAATTATCTTAGTAAGATTTCTTGAAATAAGATTTTCAAGATTTATTGTCTAAAAATAAGTTCTTATATCTCACTTACAAGTAACTCTTTGGGTGACTATGTCTTATTTTAAGTGTGATGAGATATTTTGACTAGAAAAGAGAAAAATACACTTGGTCAGATTTAGATTTTTGCAGTGAATGCTGCCTGATTGTCCTTCAGGATATCAATGGTGTTCTTCATCATTTTTCACACATACATGTGTAAAATATTTTCCTTAGTCCTTAGTCATGTTGTACCTGAACTCAAACTACATTTAAACCTTACATTTGGTCTGGTTAATTTGTTTGAAAACTTATAATAGAGGAGTTCTGTAACTGGAAAGACAAATTCTGTGACTGATCTTTTATCAATATGCACATTTATGTACACAAACTGACAAAACCACTTCATTTCAATAATAACCAGTGTCCTACATTACATATGCAGTTTGAAAGGGAAACTCCAACAAATATAAATGGAAAAAGGTTTGGAATGATGTATTAGTAAATGTAGTCCATACTGTAATGTGAAATGCTACAGGAGTGTCACATTTATGACTGCAAAATGCAAGATGAACCACTATAATAATAATAATAATAATAATAATAATAATAATAATAATAATAATAATAATAATAATAATAATAATAATGGATTGGATTTATATAGCGCTTTTCTAGACACCCAAAGCGCACAGCGGTTTATAATTAATAATATCTTACCGGTTCATATTGTTGTAGTGCTTCACCTCCTGTAATAACTGCAAATATCCTAGAGAACAACAACACCAATCACAGACCAAGTACAGGATATAGATAACAGACTGAATAAGAATAATGATATGAAAGAATGGAAGAGAACATGTAAAATGTACTGTGGATTGAACTGTAGATATCAATTATCATTGGTGTATTAGTTCCCAAATTGGTAGTGAGTGCATAATTGTGTCAAAAAACACAAAATGTAAATGTATGACGAATAAAAGAATCAGGCGCTCATCAAGAACAAGGGTTGAATGTATGAAAAACCAAAAGGCAAAAAGGGCCAGTTGCAAAAAAAAAAAAAAAAAAAAAAAAATCAGCAATCAATGAAGAAAAAAGGAAGTACTGAAAAAACAGCATGAAGCACTATCTCATGTCCTGATGATGACTGTGTAGTTACAATACATTGGAGATGGTATCAAGGGTTTTATTTTGAACAATAATAATAACGAAATTTTATAGTAAATTTATTTATGTGGCACTTTCCATCAAATAGACCTTCGGTTTTTCAATACCATATTCATTTTGTAAACCACTGCACATTAGGAAATGGTAAAACACATAGGAGTTTGTACTCGAATACATTGAACCTCACCCTCTACTTACTCTGTTGCTTTACTGTGCAGCATGACTTTCTTATGTGCATAGGAGGCTGTAACTGCTGTGGCGATGTCCTATAGATGCATAACAAAGAAACATGTCAGAGTTAGGGTTAGGGCTAACCCTAACCAACAACATCTGATCATATACTTGCTGTTAAATTGCTTTTTTCCTCTATTAGATTTAAATACATAACATAACATAAAATACAATAACATAGCATAGCATAGCATAACATAACATCACATAGCGTAACATCACATAACATAGCATAGCATAATAGCATAGTATGGCATAGTATCACATAGCATAACATCACATAGCATAACATAGCATAGCATAGCATATTATAGTATGGCATAACATAGCATAGCATAGCATAGCATGACATAACATCACATAGCATAGCATAAGATAACATAACATCCCATAACATAGCATAGCATAGCATAGCATGGTATAACATAACATAACATAACATAACATAACACAGCATAGCATTGCATAGCATAGCATAGCATAACATAACATAGCATAGCATAGCATAGCATAGCATAGCATGGCATAACATCACATAGCATAGCATAACATAGCATAGCATAGCATAGCATAGCATAGCATAGCATGGTATAACATAACATAACATAACATAACATAACATAACATAACATAACATAACATAACATAACTACTGTCTGACCATTTGGAAGTAGAGTGTTGGTGTTTGCGAACTCCCACAGTGGAGATGCCCAGAGGCCTGTGCCCGTACAGTCGTACCCAGGCTGGAGGTGTTCAGGGAGGGGGTAGATGAACTCCACACTCTCAGCTCTGTAGAACCTGAATCCAACAGACACTGGACACAAATATGAAATTAAGGGGTCTGGTGGAATTTAAAACAGCACAAATATTATACCAAACAATAAATAAATGACATCCAAGTAATTGTTTAACCAAGTCTACTCTGTGTGTGTGAATGAGGAGGTCTGTGCTGTTACCTTTTGAAAAAACTCAGGGATGGTATTGGAGAAATTTGTCTTGAAGAGTTCCTGAAATCACATTAATAGTTTATTTCATGTTTCCTGTTGCTTTGCACAAAGTGAAGTCTCCAGTTAGTGGTGATGGTCTTACAGTGAGCTCTGTCCCAGAGATGTTGAGTTTGAAACGTCCATCTTGGTGGGCAGCGGTAACTATCGGATTAAACATCTCATCTGGGATTAAAAACAAACACAGGCTTTAGCTCTACTGAGGGTGATACAGCTTTAAAATGACAGAGAGAGAACAGTATAATGTGGATAAGTGGACAAGTCTGAGCCACTGCAGGAGTGTGAACTAAGTTAGTTTTTCTTATTAACCCATAAAGACCCAGTGTTACTTTTGTGGCAGTTCCCAAATGATTTTTTCCTCTATATTTAACATTTAATGGGTGATTTGTCCCCATTTATGATCAAATATTCCTCTGTATTTTGCATTTTTTCAGTGAAAATCAGGTATTTTCCAGTATTTAATGTACTGATCATATAGATGTTTATAAAAGCTCAGATTAAAGTTGAGGGCTATTATATCAAAAACAGAGAAAACTGAAGAAAACATGACTGTTTCAGTAAAATCTATCATTAATGGAACATAAACCAAGTGTCTCCATCCACTGTCATTGATCCAACTCCATGGGTTTTACTGGTGAATCAATGTTGTGGAAGATGACAGTGTTTCCATGGTAACTACAGAGCCTCTGAATGTCCAAATGGGTCATATCTGATGACCATGAAAAGATGACAAACTGCATTTTACAAAAATTATTTACATGCATTGATTGGATTAGTGGTTCAATATTTATCACACATTTTAGATCAGTAGATGGCTTTGGTTGCTAATGGATGTTTGGCTCTTTATGGGTTAAATCTACATATATTTTACATGTAAATCTGGACACAGTAGTTGAAATCACTGTTATTACCATATGATTAATCAAATCATCTTTACAAATCATAAATGTAAGGTACTGCATACTGAATTCTCTTGGTTATGAATCACATATAATAATTTTCCTCAAAATAGCCCACTTTAAGTCACTGTAGTAATACTTTCATATTTCCCACATTACACTGGATATGTCTTTTAATGCAGGGGTGTCAAACTCATTTTAGTTCAAGGGCCACGATCATCCCAATTTGATCTCAAGTGGCCCAGACCAGGAAAATGATAACATAATAACCTATAAATAATGACAGCTCCAACTTTTCTCTTGGGTTTAGGGCAAAAAAAGAAAATTACATTGTGAAAATCTGATTATGAAAACATAAATTACCTGCACAACCATTAACCCTTTCATACATAGTGGTCACTACAGTGGACAGTTATTCTACAGCTGTTCTTTTGTATGTTCATGGGTTTAGTTGTTTTAGTTCCATATCAACCAACACAGTGGACACTTATGCATCATCTCATAAACTGCAATTCATACCATTACTGTGACTTTGCTGTTCTTAATTGGTTCTTGAGTGGAAATCAATTGTTAATTGTTATTTTTTGCATATTATCTCCATGAAGTGAGTAATAACTAGTATTAGAATATGTTAAAATGTGAGAAAACATCAGATTAGCTGCATTAAACATGGTTTCATTTCACTGTTTTCATATCACTTTATGATATTTGCTTTTAAATTTATGTTTCTTTGTTTCAAGAACAAAATTCATGGTGTAGCTGAGGGGACATTTTTGTAAATCTATGAAAAAAACCTCAATCTCATTGTTTTTTTCATGCCTAAGGAGGAATAAAAACACTCCCAAAAAAAAAAACTCAACTAAGGTTCTCATAATTCATGCATGAAAGGGTTAACAAGGATAAGTGAAATTTGGCAGTGGAGCTACAAAGACACAAAACATTTAATAACAGGCATCTGGAAATTAAATATATATTACTTAACTATGTGGTCAGAACAATTTGTTAAGACTCAGTGACACCCTGGACTGTTAATGTCTTCTGTGTAATTTTTACACTTCATAAATTTTATGCTTCGTAAATTCATTCCATAGACCGGATTGGAACCATTTGTGCGCCATTTTTGGCCATATGTTTGACCCCCCTCCCCAACCTATTTTACTGGATGTTTTCATAAAGTCTATTTCCGAGGTTTACCTGATACCCAAAAGTAAAGCATTTTGTGTTCAGTCAACTGCTGAGGCTGGAAAACAGACTCAGTAATCACAGCAGTGGTGTTCTTGTAGTTGGTCAACCCCTGGAAGAAATATTTGTTGAAAAAAAAAAATCATTACATTTATCTCTATTTCTCAAGGTAAAAGAATCAGAAAACTTGCACTCATCATTTGTGGAAGATGTGTCATGTACCTTGTGATATGACTCGATGTAGTTGGCGGTGATGACAGGAGGAGCAGTTATACCGATATCCACACTGATGTCTCCATCAGCAAGGAAATGCTCTGGAAACACAGAGATATAGATTCATGAGACACAGTTATGCATTTTTATAACAACAAATTAGGCAGCATCTAAATAGTAACCTTCAAGGGAAGTTTGGAAACAATGTGACTTGAATAAGCTGAGAAAAAAATTTAGATGTGAGGATGCAACTAAAAAAAGAAGCTAGGACATTTCTAACCCTAACCCTAACCCTAACCCCTAACCCCTAACCCTAAACCCTAACCCTAACCCTAACCCTAACCCTAACCCTAACCCTAACCCTAAACCCTAACCCTAACCCTAACCCTAAACCCTGACCCTAACCCTAACCCTAAACCCTGACCCTAACCCCTAACCCTAACCCTAACCCTAACCCTAACCCTAACCCTAAACCCTAACCCTAACCCTAAACCCTGACCCTAACCCTAACCCTAAACCCTGACCCTAACCCTAAACCCTAACCCTAACCCTAACCCCTAACCCTAACCCTAACCCTAACCCTAACCCTAACCCTAACCCTAAACCCTAACCCTAACCCTAAACCCTGACCCTAACCCTAACCCTAAACCCTGACCCTAACCCTAAACCCTGACCCTAACCCTAATCCTAAACCCTGACCCTAACCCTAAACCTAAACCCTGACCCTAACCCTAAACCCTGACCCTAACCCTAATCCTAAACCCTGACCCTAAACCCTGACCCTAACCCTAAACCTTAACCCTAAACATAACCCTGACTGTAACCCTAAACTCTAAAGCCTAAACCCTAACCCACAACATAACCCTAAACCCTAACCCTAAACTCTAACCCAAACCTAACTCTAAAATATACAAAGATGTCTTTGACAATTGAATACATTTCTTGTGCATATATGTACTTTTTTTTCAGTTTGTTTACAGTGTAACTGAGACTAAGTATGTGGTCATTACACCTGGTCAAAGGTGATTACTAATGTGTATAAACAGGAATAAAAAGAGGAATGTGTCTGAAAATAAAATTATTCCAACATTATGGGTAACAGTGTATTAAAAATCAATCCCCTGACACCAAAGTCTTCCATGTTTTTCTTTCTTGAACACAATGGAATATCACACATATGTTAGTGAAGAGATAAACCAGTATGGATTAAACACATTGTACACATTTAGGTCTCAGGTCTAAACTCGTCCTTTTTTTTTCTCTTCTGCACTTCTACGTACCTGCTCTTTCTTGGATGAAGTCAGCCAGGATGTTTGCCACCTTGTTGATCTCCTTACAAATCTGCATTTGAGAACAGACTCATTGAGGAGGAGGGAAATGTGCACACTTTAACTCAAGTAGAAGTATAGAAATGTAAAAGAGTAGAAGTTTCAGGTTATTCATCTTCTTTACTGCACAAGTGAAAAAAATACAGACTCTGAGTAAAAGTTGGCCTTTCCAGTTTCTATATAATATATACAGTATAATGTGAAAACTACTGAATAATTTCTTACCTCACCTAAAATGAAAACAATGTACTTGAAATTATGTGACATTAACTTTTCTCCAATTTGCACATTACTTTTCTCTGAGTTCCATCTCTGTCATAAGTTCAAACCTCCATACCATTTTTGCCTTGTTGAATAAGAACTCAGATTTTATGCATTTTATCAGAATCCGAATCAGTTTATTTGCCATTTGCAGAAAAACTGCACTGGAAAATGAGTAGTAAGAGCTCAGCATAAAAACACATAAAAGATAGTACAATGTAAAACACAATGAAAAATTACACAAATAAGAGTAAGAAAAAGACAGGTGCCCCCGTAGATCAACCAACACTCACTTGGACTTGATGTATTTTGATTTAATGCTGCAAAAGCCAGCCAAAATGAACAAAATAAGCAGTAATAGTATTAACAAGAAAAGCACTCGGAGAGCGCAGACCTCTGCCAAGACAGATCTGCCCACCCCCCCAATCACCACCAAAATTTAATAATTTGTTCCTTGTGCCATTATCAACATTTCCTGAAAATTTCATGAAAATCCATCCATAACTTTTTGAGTTATCTTGCAAACAAACAAACAAACAAACAAACAAACATGCAAACACGCAAATGTGCAAACACACAAAGCAAAGGGATCACAATACCTCCTGCCAGAGGTGATTACAGGGTTCCCACGGGGTCTTAGAAAGTCATAAAAGTCTTGAATTTACAAATATGGAAACCCTGACCATATTTTAAGGGAAAATACACCTAAAAAGACATACCCAAAGTAAATGAAGAATTACTTCACAATAATAAGGTTCATATGGATGTTCTTGGTGTCTATGGACACTTAGAGACCTCACAGAATCTATTCCCATTGTCTAAAATATTGTATCTATTACTATGCCTGAGTAAACTGTAACAAACTAAAAGAGAAATTAGAATTTTTTATCCTCGCCTGTTTTTTTTCAGCTGGATTGACGATGATATGCATAAATTAATTGTTCGTGTCGGAGATTTTTAATAGCGTATATTTCACCCCTCAAAGATTAAAAATCATGTTTGAACATTAAAGTTTGCACTAAAATACACTTTTGATGTACTTTTATTAACATTAGGGTCTAAACTTTGAGCAAAAGTTGAAAAAAAAACATTCATTGTCCTGATTTATTATATTTTTTATAGTAGATGAATATTAATATAATTTTTTCGGCCCGTGGGCTGATAGGGCTAAAGGGGTTAAAAAAGTCTTTAAAAGGTATTAAATTTGATATGGTGGGTCTTATATTATGTTGTCATAAACTATAAACTATAAACAGTATGTACTGCCACAATCAAGTAGTTTTAATCAGCACATCTGTGTTTTCATTTTTTGATCTTACTTGATGTCATTTTCATTTTATTATAACTTTTACATCAGTTTTGTAATGTGTATATTTGTTACATGTGTCATACACCGACAGAGGCACCGGTGTAGTTTCACTTTGTTACCACCTCAGTCTGAACTCTATTAACTGCTGCAACGTGTTAATGGGCTCTATACACATCCCTTCAAGTGGCTCCTTTATTTCCTGTCTTTCATTACTGGACATACTGATTAATCCAGGTGTGCCTAATTAATGAGCAGCTGCAACAAGAAGTAGCAGACACACCTGGATTAATCAGTGTGTCCAATAATGAAAGACAAGAAATGAGAGCCACCTGAAGTTCAGGAAGTAGAGGAGCTGTGCGTAGAGCCCATTCTAAAAACCAGACCCTCTCAGAATGTGCAGACCTCACCTGTCCCTTTATGGCCAGTTTGACGGTGAAGGTGATGAAGTTAGTGAAGAGTTTCTTGAGCCAGTTTGGTCTAAAGAACAACACAAAAGTCAGTCACAGTCATAAAAGCTTCTTCTGTTTTTCACTTAATGGACAATTGAGACTCAGACATTGGGGGGGGGGGGGGGGGGGGGGGTTGTAACTTACTCTCTGTCTCCCTGCAGGAGTAGATGCAGTTTGTGGAAGTTCAGATAACAGTCTGATGTGTCTGCGGCCACTTTCCCACCACCACAGTCTAACAGAGGCACAGATAATGGGAACAGACAGCATGCAGAGTCAGATCAAACTATCCCTGATGATGTTATTAAGTGGTTAACCCTTTCATGCATGAATTATGAGAAGCTTAATTAAGATTTTTTTTCCTGAGTGTTTTTATTCCTCTTCAGGCATGAAAAAAAACAGTGCGATTGAATTTTTTTATGAATCTATTTTTCATGGAGTTACAAAAATGTCCACTTAGCTGGACGGCATGTGTTAAATTTTTGAAGCAAAGACACATATATTTAAAACCCATCATCATAAAGTGATATACTGTGTGAAAACTATGAAATAAAAACATTTTTAATGCAGCTAATCTGATGTTTTCTCACTTTTTGTCATATTCTAATACTAATTATGGAGATAATACGCAAAAAAAAAAAAAAACTTTTTGTTTGAGAAAATTAGCAGTTGATTTACATTAAAAAATGTTAGCGCATATCAGGTTTATCAAGAACAGCAAAGTTACATTAATGGTCTGACTGTCAGTGTAGATGATGCAAGAGCGTCCACTGTGTTGGTTGATATCCTCTTGAGATCCAGTAAAGTGAAAATCTTTAGCTTTTTTTTACATTAAACAGTCATCTTAATTGGAAACTGCATAATGCAACAGTTTTTTCAGATACATTTTAAAAAATATATTCATTTATTTTTTAATGGAATGTCCTTTGCAATGAGCATCATTTTTTAAAAATTATTATTAAAACTGTCAAACTTTAGTCCCCTACAGGGGACAAAAATGCATTGCTGGGTCTCAGGAGGACATGGAATTAAAACAACTAAACCCATGAATGTACAAGAGAACAGCTGGAGAATATCTGTCCACTATAGTGACCACTATGCATGAAAGGGTTAAAGTGAAGCACCTACATGACATATAATTCTTTTCTGACGTGTTGGTGATAGATCAAGGATGTCAAACTCATTTTAGATCAGGGGACAAAAAAAAAAAAAAACTGTAATGAAAATAAAATACTTACAAAGTTTTGGGTTGATTCCTAGATCAATCTGAGACTCGATTTCAAAGTCAATTGAGTGTCCAAAGTTGACACTACAGTAAACAGAAAAAACATACAAATCAATTCTGCATCAAAAGTGTTTTCCATCACAGGTACAACACAAACCCCTTCTATGTCCGTGAACATCCAGAGCACACTGTGTTCAGACTCACAGCCAGCTGCCGTATCCATACTGGATAGTCCCTCTGAACACCGCAGACACGTTGCTGATCTCCATGGCGATGCCTTCACTTGGGAGCAGCTCGAAAGCGCTTCGACCAATGGACAGGTTGTAGATTTCCAAACTGAGCGAGGAAACACAGGAGCATTATGCAATTTGATGACACTTTGTACATACGTGCTGTGTGTACGTTTACTCACTTGTCCAGTCCATATATGAGTTTGCTTCCAAAGCCCAGAGACTTCTCTCCCTTCAGACTTGGGTATCTGGCGTGTTGGAACGCTGCTTCAATCACTTTAGTGGTTTTTTCATTCACTGACAACAACACACACAACTTTAAGTTAATGTTAAATGACTTTTCATTTTGTGCCACTCGACAACACTTATGAAGTTAACCCTTTATCGGGCAAGTAACTATTTTTGGTAATTTCCACAAACATTAAATATGGGTCCTATCCTGTGCCCAAGTTAACCCTGTAAAGCCTGAACCATTAAATCACTGGCAGAAAATTCCACTTCTTTGAAACTGGAGCCTTTATTGGTCCTTCTGAACAACCCAAACAATTTTTTTTGGTTGCAAATATCAAGTTCCATGTATGAGTTTCAATTTTGTATCAAATTTGATACATCAGGTCTCAATGTTCAAATATTATTATGTTTGAACAAAGAAAAACATAATATAACACAAACATATCTAACAAATTGGTAATTATTTTTAAAATTGACAAAGTTCTTCCTCCTTCCTCATTATTTTAATCTTGTAGTGTCACTGGAAAGGCCTCTGGTGAATGAATTCCTCCCCTGGTGGATTATCTGTGTATTGCGTGTATCTAATTGTATACATCAGGTTTTTCAAGAAAAAAAATCACACTGATCATGTAGAGGGCTTCAAAACTCATGTATCAAATATGATAGCTTGGCGTTATAGGGTTAAAAAACTCCAATGAGCAATGCAGCACTGACTAAAATGCAGTAGAATTACAAGTAAAATCAATTTTATGTTTATGGTTCAAATGGAGCAAATTTAAAATGGCTTTGGATAATATGCAATTTTTGATAAAGAATGATTTTGTAAATCATAGTTTAGGTCATGTATTTATTCTATTAATTTCAGCTACTTATATACTCCTAAAACTAACAAATTCTAACCCATAAAGACCCACATGTCCACAGTGGACCAAGAGTATCTGCTGATCTAAACTGTTGATCCACTAATCCTATCAATACATGTAAATAATTGGTGTAAAATACAGTTTGTCATCTTTTCATGGTCATCAGATATGACCCATTTGGACGTTCAGAGGCTCCGTAGTGAATGTGGAAACACCGTCATCTTCTACAACACTGATTCACCAGTAAAACCCATGGAGTTGGATCAATGACTGTGGATGGACACATTTGGTTTATGTTCAGTTAATGATATATTTAACTGAAAAAGTCATGTTTTCTTCAGTTTTCTCTGTTTTTGATGTAATAACCCTCAACTTTATTCTGAGCTTGTATGAACATCTATATAATCAGTACATTATTTGATCGTAAATGGTGATAAATCACTTATTTAATGTTAAATATACCCATGGACTTTGATCAAAGACTGTGAATGGACACACTGGGTTTATGTTCAGTTAATGATACGATTTACTGAAAAAGCCATCTTTTCAACATTTTATTCTGTTTCGATACAATAACCTTTGAATTTACTCTGAGCTTTTATGAACATCTACATCAGGGGTGTCAAACTCATTTCAGTTCAGGGGCCACATTCAGCCCAATATGATATAAAGTGGGCTGGGCCAGTAAAATAATATAAATAATAGGATAAGAACTTTTAAGTGTAAAAAGTAAATTCTGTAATGAAAATGTTTACATCCACAAATTGTACTTGAACATAACATGAACAAATATGAACAAGCTGAAAATTCATTAGTAAAATAAGTACAATGTTAAGAATATTACACCTTAGTTTATCATTTATACATGTGAATCACAACTTAGAGATCACAGTGGATTGACAAACACACTAAACATTAAATAACAGGGAGAATATTATTAAAATTCCACATACTTCTCTTAAGACATTTCAGATATTTAGATTTTTTGTAAAAGACTAGTCTGTAAACATAAACATTTTTGTGTATATGAACTTTTTTTACACTACAACAGAGAGAAAAATTTGTAGTTTTCATTATTTATAGGTTATTATGGTAGTATTTTACTGGTCTGATCCACTTCAGACTGAAATGACCTAAAATGATTTTAACATCCTTCATTATTAATATCTTCAGTAATTTTTGCATTTCACAAATTCATCCCATGGGCCGGACTGTACCCTATGGCGGGCCGGATTTGGCCCCCGGGCCGCATGTTTGACACCTGCAATCAACATTATCAGTGAATTAAAAATAGGAAAATAGATGATTTTTACTGAAAAAGATACTAAATTCAGAGGATAACACTATTATAAATGGTGATAAATCCCTTAGGAAAGTTTAAATAGAGAGAAAAAGTCATTTAGGAACTGCCACAAGGTCACATCGGGTCTTTATGGGTTAAAGAAAAACAAAAATCAACGACTAAAAATTACAAACAAATGAAAAAGTCAAAGCTGTAAGGACTCACACACGACTGCAGCAGGATAGGTGAGGCGGCACACGGCCCCGCTGAACCTGTAGGCTGAGGCCGGGTCCTGCAGGCAGCCGTGGGACCACCCCAACACCGGCAGGAGCAGAAGCAGCAGCCGAGGGAAAACACCCCCACACATGGTGTCCCTCTCTGGGTGGTGACTGGGGTCGGTAAACCTGCAGCTGTGGTGGTTCACTGTTCGGTTTCTACACAGTTCTGCTCTCACACATACATACGACCATCAGTTTCCAAATATCAGCCGGGCTTTTCACAGTCTTCCTTGGATGTAACTTTTCCGTTTACACTGAGAACACCAACACTTTGCCTTTTAGCCAATCAGTGACAGACACTTGATGAAAGGGCAAACACTGACTCAGATTTGTGTTCCACAGTGGGTGCTCTTATTGTAAACTGGACAAAGTACAGGGTCTGCTCATGCCAATAAAAACCCCCACCAGAATCACAGCCTGCACAGTGTTTACTACTCTTTACTATGTTTAAATAAAGGAAATGCAAACTAAGAGAAACCAGATATGATCACCAAAGAGATCCTGAGCATAGAAAATGTAGATCTACAGACTGTAAACGCAGCTGGATTTACTACGATTCTTCTCTAACTCTATCCAGCTTCTGTGCTACAAACAGGTACAGCTCCACCTGTCTCTGAACAAAGACCGTCTTTAATTTACTGACAGGGAAACAGGATCCAAGAGACGATTACAACCTGGACAGTCCACTCCACTGGGCCTCTGTCAGTCCACTGAATGTATCTGTTCTTCTTGGTCTGAATTTAAAGCAGTGGGGGGAGGAAAGACAAGAGTTAGGGACGAAGAGAGACTGAAAGAGGTTACTGACGGACACTAACAGGAGGTGGTCTTTGTGTACATACGTATGTGGGCACCCTGTAGTTGAAGGACTGGTGGAGGTAGGACCCTGTTTACAGTGTTATTAGAGGACATATAGGAGAACAGCGCTGACCCATGACTTCTACACATATACCATAAGTTCAAAAACAGTTCACTGTAGTTCATGGACACACAAACACAACGTCAGGCAGCCTGTGTAAAACACTACACCAAAATCTGTGTCAGTAACAAAACCAAACTGATCACAGGCTGCAGCATAGGCAGTCTCTTTTTTTTTTTAAATTATTATTTTATTATTATTATTTTTTAAATTATTTATTTATTTGCACATACAGTATAAAATAAGACAAATACATGTACATTTCTCTCTTGATAGAGGGTGAGGTCGGAAACCCTAAAGGCTTATAGAATGACCTCACTTTGACTTAGTTGTATTTTAAACAAAATAAAAGAATATAATTTGCATACCTTCCACGAAGTAGAGCGATAACTAAAAATGACATAAAAGTAAAAGAAATGATGGTTATATATTTATGTCTTTCAATAGGCAAGGCAAGGCAAGGCAGGTTTATTTATATAGCACATTTCATGTACATGACAATTCAAAGTGCTTTACATAAAATATTAAAAACATTACAGCAGAAGCAATAAAAAGTATAGGCATGAGAAAAACAAACAAACAAAAAACAAACAAACAAAAACAATAATCAGATAAATAGATAAAACAGACAAGCAGATAAAACAGATAAAAACTTTTATCTTAAAAGGAACAGTGCAGATCTGAACTGATGAATACAAACTATTCAAATGCAGCTGAGAACAGGTGGGTCTTTAACCTGGATTTAAATAAACTGAGGGTTTCAGCTGATCTGAGGTTTTCTGAAAGTTTGTTCCAGACATGTGGAGCATAGAAGCTGAACGCAGCTTCTCCGTGTCTGGTTCTGACTCTGGGAACTGACAAAAGACCGGATCCAGATGACCTGAGAGGTCTGGTGGGTTCATAGTGGGTCAGGAAGTCACTGATGTATTTTGGTCCTAAACCATTCAGAGCTTTATAGACCAGCAACAGAACTTTAAAGTCTATCCTCTGATGGACAGGCAGCCGGTGGAAGGACCTCAGAGTTGGACTAATGTGGTCCACTTTTCTGGTCTTAGTGAGGACTCTAGCAGCAGAGTTCTGAATGAGCTGCAGTTGTCTAATAGATTTTTTAGGTCGACCTGTAAAGACACTTACAATAATCAAGCCGACTGAAGATGAATGCATGGACTAGTTTTTCCAATAGCATAAACAGTGAAAAGAAATGAAAAATAATGATAAAGAAATGAATAATAATGGTGTCAGTCATACACTATCATACAAATCATACAAATGAGCAACAATAAACATTTATTTCATTTTTATTTCAGTTAACCTGCAGTCAAGACCACCTAAACAAAGACCATTATTTTGAATCATCTGTGTTTCAGTTAAATATTTGGAACTTGTTCCTACTGCCTCTGTCTCTACTGTTTGTCTCAGTCTATGAGCTGGCCTGTGACAATTGGGGGCTCGTCCGGGATTTAAAAAAAAGAAAAAAAAAAAACTTGAGTACCCTCTACACCCCAAGAACAAATAGCAATCTACACCGGAAACCATGCTCAACGTGTAAAACTTCCTGAGGGTTTTTTGATTGACTGATTGACTGATTAATTGATGTAATTATTTTGAATATGAATGTCAAAGCTGAAGAAAATAAATAAACCCGTCTGTGCCTTCATAAATTGCTATGACTATTCACCACAGTGTGTGTTTATTGTGTTTAGTAGATCACAGAATATGCACCACTGGTATTTAATATTATAATTGTTATTATCAGGTGTCTTTACAGGTAAATTTGACAATTCAGAAGATAACATGTCAGCTAGGATGTCCTGTACATACCATACAGTCACATGTTTAGCGTGTACAGTGAAATGTTTGTTTTTGCAGTGGGCCAGTGTACTCAAGGTCATAGTATCTATATTATAAAAGCCAAGTGGCCTCTGTGTGTGTGTGCATGTGTGTATGTGTGTCTGGGGATTCATGAAAAATCCAGAGAGAGCCTACTGCGGCTGTTTGTCACACTTAAGTGTTTTTGGTCAAGCAACAGACTAGCAAACATGAGCAAGTTGATAGGACCAGTATTTTGGGAGATATTATTAATTTTGGAATAGCCTTACAATTATGTTGCTATGGCCAGAACACTTTGGCGGTGACTGCTGGACAGCAGCATACACAAATACACAACAGCATAAAAACTACTTCTAGAACACGCTAGTTTTTCATAAAGTGAAGCTAATACGGAGCTGTTTTATAGTTGTAATACCACTCGTGGCCTCTAGGTGCTGCCTCCAAAAAGGTGGGCTCCCATAGACTGACAGTGGGTGAATTCTTTCTCAATATACCAAGTATATGACACACACACATACAGAGTGGGGAAGCAAAATTTACAATATTTTGAGGCAGGGATTGAAAGACAGTGTATGACCAATTAGTTTATTGAAAGTCATGAGAATTTATTTGCCACAAGAAAATGTACATAATAGAAAATGTTTTTTACCTCCGCCAAGGAGGTTATGTTTTTGCCAGGGTTTGTTTGTCTGTCTGTCTGTCTGTTTGTCTGTCTGTTAGTGTGCAACATAACTCAAAAAGTTATGGACAGATTTGGATGAAATTTTCAGGGTTTGTTGGAAATGGGATAAGGAAGAAATGATTAAATTTTGGTGGTGATCGGGGGTGGGGGGGCCCACGGGGGGGGCGCAGACCAGAAAATTTCATCAAAATCTGTCCATAACTTTTTGAGTTATGTTGCATACTAACGGACAGACAAACAGACAGACAGACAGACAAACAAACAAACAAACAAACCCTGGCAAAAACATAACCTCCTTGGCGTGGGGGGGGGGCATGGGGGGGGGCCACTGATCAGCCTTGGCGGAGGTCTGCGCTCTCCGAGTGCTTCTAGTATTCTATGTGTCCTCCTTCTTTCTCAATAACTGCCTTCACACACTTTCTGAAACTTGCGCAAGTGTTCCTCAAATATTCGGGTGACAACTTCTCCCATTCTTCTTTAATAGTATCTTCCAGACTTTCTCGTAACAGTTTTGCTCATAGTCATTCTCTGCTTTCCATTATAAACAGTCTTTATGGACACTCCAACTATTTTTGAAATCTCCTTTGGTGTGACGAGTGCATTCAGCAAATCACACACTCTTTGACGTTTGCTTTCCTGATTACTCATATGGGCAAAAGTTTCTGAAAAGGTATGGATAATAGTGTTAGGTATGATTATGACATCAGTATATGTTTGGTTTCAAAACAATTGACGTAGGACCTGCTGAGAAAAAACAACTAAATATTCATTGTAAATTTTGCTTCCCCACCCTGTATATTTATTTATTTATTTGGCCTAAGACTTATTTTGGTCTCATTTGCTCTATTTAGACAACAGGTGTCAAACATGCGGTCTGGGGGCCAAATCTGGCCCGCCAAAGGGTCCAATCTGGCCCACGGGATGAATTTGTGAAATGCAAAAATTACACTGAAGAAATTAACAATTAATGGTGTCAAAATCATTTTAATTCAGGTTCCATATACAGACCCATACAGACCAATTAGATTTCAAGTGGGTCAGACCAGTAAAATATTATCATAATAACCTATAAATTATGACAACCCCAAATTTTCTCAGTTTTCTTTTTTGGTGTAAAAAAGTACAATTACATGAAAATGTTTACATTACCAAACTATACTATTACAAAAAATGTGAATAACCTGAACAAATATGAACAAACGAGGCAGAATATTGTTAAAATTGCACTTGTTTTTCTTAAAACAATTCAAGTTGTTCATGTTATTCAGATTTTTAAGGAAACTTTGTTGATGTAGACCTGATTATAATAGAATTTTACTTCTTTCACTGGTATTATTTTACTGGTCCAGCCCCCTGGAGATCAAATTGGGCTGAATGTGGAACTGAACTAAAATGAGTTTGACACCCCTGATTTAGACCATTTAATAATTTCCTGAGTATCTGTTTTTTTGAGTAGAAGACATTTCCTCCTGACAGATAATGTGACTTAGTTGTGATTAATAGTTAATTCCAAAACTTTTTCAGCTCAAAACCCAAAAGATGAATGTTTATGATAAATGTGTCTCCTCTGGACTCAAATCTACAGAATTACAGATTTTAGATTTCTTTCTTTTATGCCTTTTTTTTTTGTCTTTTACACCATTTAGTGTTATGTTATTATTAAATGATTTTTCTCATTATGTGTCAGTTCTTCTATCTACATTTCACATGGCTTAGCTGAAAACATTTGCAAACTCTTCTACTCTATTAGGAAAATGCATTCACACATCATATCATTCTTATGTATTTTAATCTGCTCTTTATTTAAGAGCTCTGTGACTTAGTACTATCAAATTACTTCATTACTCAAATGTCTGAGTACATTTACCTTATCTGTAAGCTAGCACTTAGCTTTAGCTTTCCCATCAGTCTTTGTGCTCTACAGCTGTGCCTGTCCAAATATGATCATCTGTTTCAAAGAGCCAAAATGGTGATAGATGGAACATAAATTTCTTATTCAAATGAGGTCAAAATCCAGTGGGAGACATCATAGTGGATAAAGTCACTTCTTACAGTGTAATAGTCATTGGTTGTAACAATGTGTGATTATTCATTTCAACATGTATGAACACAATGAAAAAACTTGAAGAATATTATCAGATTAGAATATTTATTGCATCATTTATTGCAAGTTTCACTCAACAGACGCTTCATTCTACAGCAGCCATGAAAGAGCGACTCCAACAAAAAACAAACATAAATATTTTAACATTAAAACGCTGAATTATACAAAGTGACCGAGGTCATAAACTACCGTCTTTCCACACGGGAATCGAGAGTGCTAACTTTACAGCTGGGGTAATGCAGCCAGAAAATGACTATTCGCCTGTTTGTTTTACACTGTAACAAACACTTTATTCACTATTGAAGATAAATGAGGTGAGAAGCAACTGCATTTAAAATGTAATCGTCTTCTCTCATTAGATGCAGATGAGCCATTTTCCATCAACATGTCGTAAAACATCTCCAATGTTGGGTGGAAACTTGTATTATTTCTATGGATATTCTGAACTGTGACGGTATGTTTTTAGTACTCAAGCATGAACGGCGCCATAGTTGTCGAGCAAACCTGGCACCAATAAAAGATTTATATTAAACCAACCCCCTGTTAAAAGACAAAAAAAAAAATTAAAAATTAAAACGCCACTTGTATGTAAAGAAGCTTGCATAAGATACATATTGTAAAGTGCTTTGTGTACATACAATATATTTACAAAGTTATTTTACTATTTCAGCATCTCTATTTTACAGAAAATATAAGTACATATTTGGCAGAAAAACAGAATAATCTGTATTTGGTCACAAACACCACAATATTAAAATCTGTTGTTTTTTTTTTTGTTTTTTTTTTGACACCATGCATTGTGTCACCCACCTCAACTGCAATGTGATTTTTGACTGAAACTTTTAGAACTAAACAGTGAATTAGAATTTGGGGATTTTCCCTGAATCCCTGAACTTCAACTTTAGAATATCCTTAAAAACATAAAATCAAAAATAACTAAAGGTAATTTCATTATTGCGGATTGGTGCCAAAGTCAACCCATTTGGGCCTTTCTTTGCTTAAATGATGAAGAAAAACAAAAAAAAACAGAATCATATTGAGATTAGAAATGCAGTGTAGAGATAGTTTCTCTCTTTCACTGAAAACAACTTAAAAAAATTCCTAAATATGAAGCTATTCTTCATTTTGTTTAGTCCCAAGAAATCTAAAGGTTCAAGCGCGTCTTTACTGGAACAATTATTTCACAGCAACAGTCCAGTTTTAGTCTGTGTATATGTCTGTGGATTTTTTTTACCCTGTGCTGCCACCTACTGTTGAGTTGATGCCAGTTCATGTTTTGGCAAATCATCTGTCTGGCAGCTGTTTTATTTTGCTGGTGTTTGAACTGTTTTGTTTCTTTCTTACAGAAAAAGGAATAATAACAATGTCCAAAATGTGAAACAGTGCAACTGTGTTTTGCTACTGATATAAATAAAAGATCCTTGTTTTTATTTAAGAATCTGTCTTGAGGAAGTCTTTGTTTTCTTCTCCCCATGTTCTTGCACGTCTCCGTAGCTTATTGTTCCCACTGGATTAAAAGCAAAATGTCCCTATGATGTTGTACACGGTCAGTTGGCCATTCCCTGAGGAACTTCAGGTATGAGGGAGGAGAAGAACGTTTTGAAGAAAACCCAGGCTGTCCACATGACTGACACTCTGTGAGGAGGTACTAACACTGCCGCCATCGGTCCTGGTTGGTCAGATTCCTCCGGTGCAGCAGCAGGTCCATCAGCCTGAAGAGAAGACGCAAAGTTTCATCAGTACAAATATTTTAGTTAGTTACTGTAGTTTTATTTCAAGCACATAGACTCATCAGATAACAAAGAACCATACAACATGGTCAAACAAAATTTTTCAGCACTCGAAAAGAAGTGGGAAGAAGTATAATTTATAGACTCCCACCCCCTTTTTACAAACTAATCAAATAATAATATAACAAAAATAAATAAATTCCGCTTCCTTTGCTTTGTTTACACACTTTTTTTTTCCTATATATTTTTACAATAACACAAAACATCCATACAAACCATTGACATACATTTTTTAGTCACCTCACATACAATCAGATTTGCATAATCAACCGATTTTAATATAAACTATAATATTTATATGCACTTCAAATATTTACTACAAATACAATGAGTAATAAATCATTAGTGTTTTTACTTTGGCACTTAGGACTGTGGAAAAGGTTTGTGAAAAGGTGTGGTGGTTTTCTTACTGGATTTGGGTTTGGGTTCCTGTTCTCAGCCTCGGGGGGAGGGTTTGGTGGTTGGACCTGAACTCGCCTTCTGAAGGGAAACCAGCCAACGGTGTGTCTGTTGACGAGCAAAGGTGAAGATAAGATGTTACGCATGCAGAAACGTCTTCAAACCATGCATGCAACAAGAAGAAAACTCAGGAAATAGTATGTTTAGATGTGCAATAATATTCCACATTACAATGAATATTTTATTTATATTATATTATTGTTTATGTGGCAGGGACAGTACACCATACATATACTGTATGGGTGGGCGATACGGAATAAATATATCATGACTTTTAAAAATAAAATTACGTTCTCAATTTTATCACGATTCTTTACATTGATATTTGAGACTAATTTGCAACTTTCTAAACAGTGCAACCAACCAATTTCCTTATGTAAAACATAGCCCTAAAAGAAAAAAATAAAATGGACAATTTATCCCAAAGAACCTTGTGGAACATTTTCAATTTAAATAGTTTGTGCAATTTTGCCAACATGTGCCAAGAACATAAACATACAAAGAACATGTACATCCTGCCCCCTCAAATTAAAGTTTCCAAAGGTAGGGAAAAGGAAAGAGCTGCACAACAGAAGGAGACTTATGTTTTAAGTTTCACTTTCGCTTTCTACAGTCGTATTGTGTGCGCATATTCTTTGTGGGATACGTACGGCAGAGAACCCCCCCCCCCCCCCCCCCCCCCCCCCCCCCCCCCCCAATTCCACGATCTGTCTGCTTTGTCGGATCGTCGATACATTCTAATCCTTCATGATCTAATATCATCATATCGCACACTCATACATATACTATACCAAAAATAATCAAGAGCTAATATTCATCTGTGGTCCTAACAGGTGACGGGTGTCATGGAAACAGCACATTCCATTTGGATATTCTGAAGGAGTTAATCAAAGACATACAGGATATGCTGATATTAGTCCGGTTTTATGAGGATTCGTTGGACATGTTTACAGTGTGTTCAGAATATGTGTCTTGTTTGCAGGTCAGCTGGAGCCAAAGACAAACATCCTCTCTACTACAGATGCACGCTCCAAAGAAACGTCAACATTTCTGGGTAGAGGGAGAAAAACTACCTTTACTTCATATTATGAAAATGGATGTCAGCAGGTTTTTGGATATGAGCAAATATCCATAAGCAGAGGGAGGTTGAGTCCATGGGGGAAAACTTTTCAGGACATGTACAGCACGATGTCAACACAATATTAATGATTAAATTTCATTAACTTTCCTATGAGTTTTGTCTTTTCATAACAAGGGAAAAAAATAAAATACACGCAGTTGCTGGCAAAAGAGCACAGTGACATTAACTAACAGTATGGGTCGACCAATTCTATACCGGTTGAACCCTACGGTGATTACTGTGGTATTTTTGTGCTTCTGACAGAGGAACAAATGAAGTAGAAAAGACAGAGATAATTATGGAAAAGAGTAGCACAATTATACAGTCAAAGAGACAAGAGTCCAGTGTACTCTACCTCTAATGACTCTAAACATTAACCTTTAAACACATCTGGTGTGTAATCATCAGTCAAATGAACAGGAGCAGCCTGGACATAAACACACACTGTTAAAACTTGTGTATACTTCATAGGGCAGAATGGAATGTGTATGTCAGGAGTGTATGTTGGTGTGTGGGAGTGGGGGTGGGGGTAGGGATAGAGGGTTATATAACAGGAGAGTGTGAGACCAGAACATATGCAGAAAAGAACAACATGGTCTCAGCTGATGATAAGAGGAGTTTCAGACACAAAGTAGGACACAGTGATACTGATAGTGACTCCTAAACCACTTTTAATACCAGTTTTACTTCCTGTTTAAAGCCAAACTGATGGAGGATTTTCCAAATATACGCTCGAAAGTTATGTGGAATTAGATGAAACAGGTGTCTGCAGAGGAACACCCATGCATCAAAGTCCACCACATACTTAGGGAAAACGTACCCACTTTTTCATAAAAAAAAAAAAAAAAAAAAATACTGAATTACACATTACAGTATCTTTCTTTTTATTTTCTATCGTAACACACTGACGCTACATTTGGCCTGACTGTTTAGGTGGGCACTTGAAAATCCACTTCACGGCTGTAAATCCTCTACGGTTCAAACGCATGGTAGATTCTTTTGACAAGCGTCAACAGGCAGAGTGACTCAGACTGTTTGGATAAAAATGCTTCAGTTTAAGGCAGTAGTGGGAGTTTAAACAAGTTGTTGTAGTTCTACTTTAAAAACATTTTTCAGCTCAGAAGGTCTTCCGTTTGTGAGTTCAGTGAACACTTGTAAAATCCAAAGTTACTCCCCAGCGTCTCCTTAAAATTTATCGAGTTCTTGTCAGCTTCCTATAAAATACAACACAGCCACGTATAAAAACTCCCAGTGGGATATAATCCAGGATGTGTGGCAGTGACAAGCCTTGTAGTATTTTCTGTTTTGTGTGGGTGTGTTACATTAGCAGCTGTCACTCAGGACTGATTAAATAAAACTATCAGTATAAGCATTTCTGCCCTCACCGGTGGTTTGCTGATGGGTCTCATAAAAGATAGCTTGTTTTCTGCTTTTTTGCATTCTGAATATTTCCCTGGGTTCTTTATCAGTCGATTTCAATGAGATGTTTTTGAGGAAGCGGTAACCACATCCGGGTTCAGATGACAGATGGTTGACTCATGACGTAAATTCCAAACTGAAACTATGAAATTGCTTTGCATTTTTCTCTCCACGCACTAAAAAAATTGATCTTTATTTCACTAAATGATTTACTTAAGTTTTTCAGGTGTAATTAACTATTTCCTGTCATTTTTAGTTAAATTCTCAAAGATTCAAAGCTGTTTACACATAAGACTGATATAAAAAAAGGATCATTTATGTTTTTCATGCGACAATATTTTATTTGAGGAAATACTTTTACTTCTAACATCAGTGTCAGGAACTCTGTTCTTTACCCAGAAATACTTATGTTTTGGGTGTGTCTCTTATGTACCTTGTAACAAACCTAACTACAGTCTCTTGGAAGGTCAGGATGGTTAACTGCAGTCAAATAACACTAATCTCCCTTTGACTACATGCCTGTAAACACTCAGTTGGTGTGAGTACGTTGTGCACATTCAGAACTAATACTACAAGTCAAATAACTTTCAGTTCAGAAGGAATGAGATTTGCAGTGTGAAGTTCTTCCTTTAACTCTTTGGCAACATTTTTGAGAACAAATACTACTTTTCTCTGGCTGGCTGCAGAGTCTTGTATGGAACTATCGGAGCAGCATTTATGCCAATTTACAATTCTAATGAATATCTTCTAATCTTGTAACCCACGTCATTCACACAGTTGTCTGAAGTTAGGAGTGTTAACTGATTCTTACGTGGCAAAAAAAAAAAAAAGAACATGATAAGATAAGAATATGAATATATTTTTGAATGAGGCCCAGTGTGTCCGCTTTTTCCATCGAAATCAAACATCAAACCCTACCTGTCAGCTCTTAGTTGTTTGCTGTAATAAAAACCTCTGGTAAAACAGGTTTTAGAAAAAATATCCTGAAGGCTGGGCAGTACTTCAACACATCCACTTCTACACTGTTTATAAAAAGACTACAGTATGTACTCTACTGTGGGAACCTGTTTTTTTTAAATTGCTATTATGTCCCACAGTGACAAGCCTTTGTGCAAAAACAATGTGAACTTTCAGCAGCTTGAGACTTTTGGAATGATAAACACATTGCTTTACATTTGTGTTGGAGAGCTTCTGGACACCGACTCAAGCAGCTGATCTGACAAAGAAAGGGCTGAGAGCTCTACAGTGAAGTGCTCTTCATCACTCAACCACAACAGTGAAGTGAAACTGTGCAGTTCTCACCACCACATGGAGAAGCCGGTTTTCATCAGCTTACAGAGACTTTACAAGAAGTAACAGCTGACTACAAACTTTTCATTGGCCAGTAATCTGTTACTTACTACTAAATTGATTAGTTAGTTAATCAATAGCCACTTTTACACAGAGATCTCGGTAAAAAAGTGAGATGGTGATCCCACCTTTTTTCCACCATTCACTGATTTCCACAGCCAAGCCAAAGGAGTAACAGAGGTGAGACAGGCTGGACTTTACACAGCGGACCTGCGTTCCGGAATTAAATGGGCGGTGACGCAGTGCAGCGCATAGTGTGATGTATAACTTTGGTGTTGGAAATCCCCTGAGCATAGTGGTGTTGCTAACCTCTCCAGAGTCTTTCACCGTTCCACAGATGTTAGCATGGATAGAGTCCGGCACCCGAAGTGACAACAGCTTGTGGATCTCGGTGTCTCCCCAATTCAACATCTTTGTGGTCGTGTTGATATGTTTGCTTACTCTACAAGGCCTGCGCTCATTTTTAAATCCCCCCAGCGTGGGGGTCGCACCTGCAATATGTCATCAAAACGTCACACCTTAGTTGCGGAGCGAGAGGTGTTCCTCTTACATAGTGTTCCGGAATCCTGATTCAACCTTTATCAGGGCTCTGTTACTACCTCCAGAGGTGTTACAGAGCCATGACAGAGGTGGGACCAAATTATTCCACCATTTTGTTTACACAGACGTCGTTCTGGAATAAAGGCAAAATATTCCCGTAACAGAAGTGCTGTGTAAAAGGGACTTATAAATGTCAGAGAAGGGTGAAAAACATCTATCAGTGCTTCCCAAAGGCCAAGAGGACGTTCTCAAATGTCTTGTTTGTTCCACAACCCAAAGATATTCAGCTTACTGCCACAGAGGAGCAACAAGGTAAAAGTAGATAAAGTCAGAGAGTGAAAGTATTGTTTAGAAGCAGTTATCAGTGCTAATGTCAGTGGTGTTGGAGTGAACTTACAGATACATGAGGAGCAGGGCACTCATCACCAGCAGAAAGCGACTCAGGTTGGAGTTGAAATACACGATCATGAGCAGAACGCCGAATCGTGCGGCAGAGTAAAACCAGTCCAGCCAATCCCGCTCCATATCCTCCTCGTCTTCCATCACAGGCCCGCCCTGAGCATTCATTCGCATGTTCTGGTTGGCATCGCCGGCGTTAATGAAAGCGCCATCCTGCGCCGGGTTCTGGTTTGCTGGCAAGTTGTCGATGGGGTTCTGATTGGCCAACGGGGCTGGAACAGGTACTTGGTGGGCAGGAACTGGGGGGTACTGGCCGACGGTTGCAGTTGGTGCTGAGGGGACTGTGCCTGCTGCTGCTAAAGCTGCTTGGCTGTTTGTGGAAAAAGAGACAGGAAATATTAGAGACTGCGTGGCAAGGAGATGGATCACAGGAGGCACAGGAGGTGACAAAACAATTCATATATGGATGAATACTCACTATTGCATGTAATACTGTCGTGCATAGACGTGCTGCAGCCACAGTAGCTGCTGAGGACTGTACAGCGAGTAGGTAGGAAAGGCAGGCTGGGGCATCGGTTGAGCTCCGGGTCTGCACACGAACATGACAGAGAGAAAGGTTAGCATCTGTTCAACCAGTTTCCAGTAAAATCTAAAACTCAGCTGTTATCCTTGGCCCTGCACACTCACACATGAACCTCCAAATAAATACTGCATTTAGGAAATCTTGGTTTACAGCCACACTGACTGGTGCAGAACCAAGCTGATGACTGCTTTAGGATGCAAACAACTTAACTACAGTTTAATACATCTGACGGCTTGAGTTGATTGAAGAAAAGAAACCATCAATTATTTCTGTAGTCTTTAGGGAACCTGGGCTCATGGATATTCATACTGTTTTCAAAGCCTCATGGCCACAAACACTCAATGAAAAAAAAAAAAAAAAAAAACTAAAGCAGCACATACTCAACATAAGACTACTTTGACATTTACACAATAGCTTGGTAAATGGTTGCTGATCTGTCATAAACATCCTTAACCTTGAGTGACAGATGTAATATTTGCTTGTCCTCATAGCCCTGCTGACAAAACAGAGGTGGTCTGTGCAGCTTTGGATGCACATTTAGCTTACATTTCTGCAGCAGGCCATGCAGGAGTTCCAGGTGGAGGTACTGGGTTTTGTGTGTGACCTGTAGCAGAAGCCGGTCTTCTCTGCCTCAGCTCTGGTGTGATGGTGGAGGTGGTGGGTGAAACAGAGGCTGGCACCGGCCTGGAGGGTGAAGAATGTGTTTTTTGTTCCTCTTTTGTCTGAAAAAATAAAATAAAATAAATAAACACAATAACAGGGAAATATCTGTAATGATTTGGAAAAATGACACTATGACAGGCAGGCAAAGTGGGATACTTGGTTGAGTTTTTAAAGTGAAGTGAGCCAAGTGTAAGCATTTTTGATCTGTTCAATCTGTTGCTGAGTTGTGAAAGATGACAGCTGAGGTGAAACAGCTCCAGTCCACGGTTGGACGATAATGAGGGAGGATGTGAAGAAGTGCACCTGTCAGTCTGCAGCCCAAACTAACTGCTACAGGGCTCAACAAATCAGAGAGCTTCTGCAGAGCTCGTGTTTAAAAACTAAGCTTTTTCTTTCTTCTACTTGTTTCTTAAAAGGTTTCAGTGTGTGAGATACATGTGAGGTGTGTGCTTACATAGAGTTTGTACTGGAGTCAGTTTTGTGCCTAGAGCTGGTTATTTGTTGACGTCAGTTATCTTCATTTCAAAGCTCACAGGTTGTACATTAACATTTACATTTCTGACTATTTTAATTGATCAACCTGTTATTTCAGTTCTAAAATGTCAGACAATAGAGAAAAAATAATTAGTATCTGAGTAAAGAAACCCAAAATTATTAAAATTCAGGAGACTGGAATCTACTCAAATAAATTATACACTTATTTATTTGAATTATGTTTTTTTGGTGTATAAATAAACTTCATACTAAGACACTGGAGAGATGGACTTTTCTGTATATCTAGTATTTCAAAAAAACTGAGACATGAACTGAAACCTGCTGCTGCTTTGCTTATGTTATTTGCAATTTCAAAAATAAAACCAGCCAGAGTTTCACTGATGGCTCTGGTTTCACTTCTACAACTGAACCACTGTCACTTAAATATGATTCAAATTGTAATATGGCCAAATGAAATACCCAAATTGTAGGAGTTGGAATTTTTGGATGCAGGTAAAATGTGTCAAAACATCCTACTATAAATGAAGTGGTGGTGTGCAGAGAAAATAACTCTTATCGAAAGGCTGTTTCTTTTTTTGCCCCATAACTTCTAATGAGGACTATAAGAGGAAAGGTCAAATCTGTTCACTGAATTTATGGGGAAACATTAAAAGAAGAACTGTCCAGTTTCTACAGGGAAGTTGAATCTGATGATGTTTAAAAATCTGGGTTTACCATAGGTTTCTGTGCGGCTTAGTGCTGTGTTAATAACCCCCCCCCCAAAAAAACCCAAAACAAAACACATTTTTAGATGACTTCAAACATTAAAAAAAAAATTTAAATCATTATAATATATAATATCTTTATTTTTAATTTTGAAAAAGTCCCCGCTGATTAGAGGTGAAAACTATAATGAATAATAATATGAATAGATGGAAATATGGTTTCTAGAGTTTTAATGGTAAAGTTTACAACAGCAAATCACTGAATAATATCTATCTAGAAACAAATCTAAAAAAATATTCCTATTGTGACTACGACTGACAGAAAATTGTGATAAAAAAAAACCCTAAAAACTCTCAGTACAGCTCTCTCAGATTCATGTTCAGTTAAGGTGCTGCACATAAGTCATATAATTATCAGTTAAATTTCTCACCTTGGGTCGAGCCCCCATTGTTTCATGCAGTGGATTCCTCCCAGCCAACACCAGGTGCAGTGTGGGTATGGAATCTGTCTGCAAAAGCACAGATAAGAAATGTCAGATTAGAAAATGACAAAGTTAAACACACACTCATTTCAGACTAAGCAGTACAGATCAAACCTAAATAAATGAAATAAATCTAACAGTTTCTTTCTACTGAACCTGAACTTTAATAAACTGTTTCTCTTCTGAATAGACAACATGGAGTTAGACAGATCTCTTTCAAGTCTCTAAATGGATGATTTTCAGTGTTGGAGTTGTGTTACACCTTATTCTATTTCATCTCTAGCAATATGAGACTCAGTGGGGATTAACACACAAAAACCATGAACAAATACATGAAATAACACACTGTACTCGTTTTTATACAGGAAAGGAACACTTGGGCTGTCATGGAAAGCCTTTTGTCAGGCAAATGTTAGTGACAGATAAATTGGCCGCATCCAAACTTTTCTAGTCAGACTGACGCCGGTTTAATGGCGGCTACAAGAAGAAATCTATGTGTATAAATATGATGATCATACCATGATACTCTTTGAAGGCACAAACTGACAAATATATATTTACCTGTCTGAAGATATCTCTAATATGCAGATGGTCAGGGAGCAATTTACCACCATAGATCAGTCTCTGGTCAGTCACAGCCTGAGAGAAAAAAACAAAAGAAACAAACTGGTTTAATTAAAGAAAACATACAATTTAATAAAACTTTTTCACAATAAACTAAATATTGGCGCAGCTGTTTGGTAGTAAAGAGGTACATTTATTATCAGAAGCTGTACAGTGACAGTGTCAAATAGTTTTTTTTAAATATAAGAATTAATGGATATTGTCAATTGTGCTGCAATTTAAATCCTTTTTTAATCATTTGAAATAGTATGGCTGTTTTTTTTTAATCATTGTTATTAAATTGTCAATGCCTTACTCTGTATAGCCCCATGTGATGTCCTGTTTTTCAGAGTGGCATCTCTGGATGGGAGGCAATGTTTGTATTTCTTCTTTGGACTAAAAACTTGTCCATTCTTCAATTACAGAACATTGGTTTTCAAGTACTATGAAGAAAGCCTTAATTTAGTTGAAAACTGTCATTTTTATTTTCATTTTAAATATTCTTTAGCATATTAAATATTCTTTAGCCTTTTTTTTTTTTGCCTTAATAGACTCATAGCATGAACCTGTCACAACAACACAGTGTTCTGTAAGTATGGTCATGATCGGCAGCTGTGTATCATGTCTGTTTTTAATTACACAACTTTGACTTCGTTGGATCACATTTATTATTTTATGTTTAAATTACATGCAATGCTGTAATTTCCGTACAAGTGTCGACTCAGGTTTGTTTCAGCAAAAAGCACATGGTGACAAAGCACATGAATCATTAACTTTACTCAGAAGCCTGCATGTTACAGCTCGTCTACCGTCCTGCTCCACCTACACCTTCATGTGCATCCCTCTCATTACACCTCTCTCATCTGTCCTCTGTGATCTGCGCTGTAGTCTGGATGGATGCTTTGCCCTTCAAGGATGCAGTCTTTCAAAGAGGAGAGAATCTTGGCAGCTGTGTACATTTAAGGCTAGTCTATACGTGCTTGGCAGACTCTCTTGATTGAATGACTGCAGCTCACGATAAGGTTAGATCATAATCAACTGGATGCTGCATGTTTTCATGGGATTTCATCTTCTTCATGGATTGTTTTAAGTATATTTTACAATAAATCAGGGAGAATGTTTCCAAACCAGTGTCAGTTACGGTGACAAGATCCCAACCATCAAAGCCTGAGGAAAAAATTAGAATAATGGAAAAAGTGTCTACTTGACACTAGCACTACCACTGGCATTTTCTCCTCTTACTGCTGAAAATTAAGTAATAAAGTAATTAACTCAGATAAGAACTCAAATTGCACTCATTTTCTTAATTTTAACTTAATATTAGACCAAAATAAGCACTAGAGAAAATGAGCTAAAATGAGCAAAATAAACTAAATAAAATAACTAAGTACATTCCCCCCCGAGTAAATTTAGTTCATCTGTATCTATATAGATATTACATCAACAATAGTTTTTAGAGGTAGCTGATATATCTGGCCAATATATTGATTTTTATCAATATCAGCCTTAATTTTTTTTGAAAGCCAACACTTGATCAGTAGTAAAAATGTTATAAGATATTTGATCAGGTACCTGTGTGGGCAGCACTTGAAGTTCAATAAATGATATAAAAGTGCTCTGTGGACGTGTATTTCATTTGTATTGCTGCATAAAAATCTTAATTGTCTGAGTGTGTCAATTGCATTTCATGGTCAATGTGCTTTAAAAAAAAATAAATAAAAATTGGCCTTCAATATTGTCCTAAAAAATCGGCTGTACATATCGGTTGACCTCTGATAGTTTCCTTCCAAAAACAGAAAAGGCTGTTAAAATTACTGTCAGCTTTGGTTTAAATTAATGGTTTTATGACTTTTCAATTTTTCTGCAAAATTTAAAACATTTGCTGAAAGAGTAATAAAAAAATTAGTGTAATGAAGTAATTAGAATACTTATTTTAACTATTACTTTTAAATTTAGGTTTTTAGGAGAATAACTACTAGTCTGTAACCTGTTACATGTTAAAAAGGTAACCTCCACAACACTGTTAATATACAGGTACAGATTAAATTAAATTTCCCCAGGGGGAAATTCACTATTTTAATCAGCTTGATAAGAATAAAAAGAAAATAACTAACTATTAGACTGACGTGTTAAATATGGTAATGGATTTCTCAAGTAAATTTTCTGAAAAAATTAGCCACAATTCTTGATAAATTTGGGAAGAAACCTGACTATAATCTGCTGAAACTTGTGGGTAACCTTCTAAATCTCAACGTAGGAAACTGTCTTCATTATGGATTAAAAAAAAAAAAAAAAAATACAGGGCATCATAAAGCAGTACCTGGTCATATAACTGTCATCCTGTGTGATAAATTGAAAGGGCTTGTTCAGTGATTTCTTATCGGACACGGATGTATGCATTCAATAAGGACGTGTTGCTAGAGGACTAATTACTTAACTGTTAGTAGATTTTGTTTCATTTCACACAAGCGACACAATAACCAGGAAATGGTTGACAGCTGGCTCTTGTCGGGACATTCCTCAGCAAAACCCCTAGCTGTCTGTTACGGTAGCTACCGAAGCTAACCTTAGCCAACTTTTTCCGTCTCATAACTCACCGGTTTGGTGGGGTAGACTGTCGACAGGTGTGTTTTTAGATCCTTCACGGTCCAGGTCACATAGATGCCATCGACGGTTTGGTCCTCTTGGGCTTGGTTTGGCGTTTTGACGAGGATACTAATCACCTTTTGTTGAGAATCTCCCACATCCATTTTCTCTACTGTGTGTTGTACCCGTTTTAGCCTCGCGCTTCGTTTGACCCTACCTCCAACGCGACACAATAATGAAAACAGTTCGACAAAACAAAGAGACAGTTCAGAATACCTAAAATTGGTCCGATATGAGAGAAACTTTAGCGACTTTTGCGTTGGTTTCGCAGATCCTCCTCTGTCTCAGGGACTTAAGCGAAGGAGGAATGTTGTTTCCAAACACTGTGGCCGCTCCTGATTGGCCACCGGTGGCTCGTGCCTCGACGTGGAGCCTCTCGGAATCTTTGTTATCTGAGCATGCGCCAAGACTGGTTACACTACGAAGATCGTCTATTGAAAAGACGCGATACACATATTTGTGGTATTTACCATCCTTTCCCTTTCACAACCTCCACCAAACAAAGACAGAGTGAGACCTCATCTTTTAGTTACTTTCCCGTAAACTTTGCTTATGCTTTGGAGTTGCATCAGTCACGTTGCATAAGTTATAGAACATGAGAAGTGTTTACAAAGGGCATTGTACCCACAGTAATATGATTGCAGGCACATTTTTAGATTAGAAAGAAAAAGGAAAATTGTTTATTAAAACCAGTTGTAGGAAGGGAAAGGCATAAGCATTAGCCTCAACAGACAGTAATAATAACCATTTCTTTCATATTCAATAAGAAATAATTGAATATTTAACTAATAAATTAATAAATACAATAAATACAATAATGGACTCTATACAAAATTAAAATATATTATGGTAAGGCAAATTAGATGATGTAGGCTTCAGTATATCAATAAAGTATCTATCTATCTATCTATCTATCTATCTATCTGTCTGTCTGTCTGTCTGTCTGTCTGTCTGTCTGTCTGTCTGTCTATCTATCTATCTATCTATCTATCTCATGAGATGATTTCAAGTGCAAAAAATAAAAAACTCTGAACTTCTTTACTGTGGCAAAAGGAAAAAAGTATAGGCTCTAAAATCTACATTAAATCGGTAAAAATGTATCCTTTAAAAGTACTAAGATAACTGAACCACATGTAATGTTAATATGATAACAACAAGAATTTATGATAAATGTTAGATTGTGGACATTGTTTTTGTCTTATGTAATTTTCATCCTCTTGCATATTTTTTGTTTTGTGGGCCCTATTGTGTGACATCTTTTCCCTCTTTACATCTTGTTACAACTTTTAAATAATTTTCATCTTAATGTTGTTTTCATCTTATGTACATTATGCCTGTTTCACCTTGTAGTATTTTTTTTTTACTTTGTTTTCATCTTGTTACATTTGTCATGTGTGATATACACTGTTGTACTCAGTGAGATATTATCTTCTCTATGTTTTAGTGTGTCATCTATTTAGGTTAAAATTGGTTTTGACATTGAGTATGCGCAATGATGAAAAATTTAAATAGTAAATCTCTCAAATGTATTAAAACTAAGCCAATGAGCCTGTTTTGTTGAATGTTTGGATGCTATTTCAGTTCGGTAACAAAGCATTTGTACCGTTTTTCTTCCACCTTCTGTTAAAATGAGTGGAAGTTTTCCTTGCAGAGATGTCAAAGGTCAAGGAAAACACCTGTGCTGCAGATAAGATGTCCCAGAGATGTAATGCACCCAAAGACATGGAAAAAACACAGAGGAAACAGAATTACCTGTACATTTATTTTTGATTTCTTTTAAAACATATATTCTCTCTCCTAATTTTAATATATAAAAAGAGTTTACAAACTGACAGTGTTAACTATGAAGCACAGGTCAGAATCAGCACAAAGATTAATAATTATTATTACAGGTAAAGCTGAGATGTGAAGATGGAAAAATGAGCATCTAAAATCAATGAAATAAATTCAAGTCTGAATCCTAATTATTATTCACATGTGCTTCCATCATATGGAAATCATGTACATGTATAAGAAAGAACACATAAGATTTGTGTGTAAATTAAAATAATCTTTCATTAGTTACAGGATCAGATCATAATAAGTCACAAATATATATATTCTAATTATAGTGGGGTACATTTGCTGTAGCTACTATAAGGTCAAGGTGATATTTCATTGGCAGTAGAAAGTGAGGACATTTTCCTGATTTCCTCTGACCAATAAGACGGGAGGTCTCAGGTCACGTGACAGAAAGTCCAACCAGGCCAGGTAGAGAGTACTGGGGCACACTCCCCTCCTTCCCACGGGCATGGTGCTACAACAAGATATACCACATGAGATTTGATAAGGTGACTGATTTGTTCTCAGCCATGCACAAGTATTTCCACAGTGTTTCATAAAGTACTTTTCTCACATAAGAATGAGTGCAGCCTCTCTGGAATGGTCCTGCAGAACCTCATTGATGCGGATCTGACGAAGAGACTGAATCACACAGAGGATGAAAAGCCAGTTTAGGTACATTTGAGGATAGCAAAAAAATAAAAAATAAAAGAACTGTGAATTGGCTATGATTCATGTGTGTTTGTTTGTATAACCTTGGCTCTGTTCCTCTCTAAATCCTGGTCCGTGATCACCCAAGGCCCCTCCTGTACTCGCATCGGACCAGAATCTGATTCCTGCTTGGGGTTCATGTCCAGTCTGTAGCGAGCCACCACATTCTCAAACTGATGAACACTGCAGCACACGGAGTCACACAGAGATAATTACATTTTCATCAGGGTTTGTCTGTTTGTTTGTCTGTCCGTTAGAAAGATAACTCAAAAATTTATGGATGGATTCAGATGAAATGTGCAGGAAATGTTGATACTGGCACAAGGAACAAATAACATTTGGTGGTGATGGGGGGAGGGGGGGGCTGATCTGCCTTGATCTGCGCAGTCTGAGTGCTTTTCTAGTTTGTTTGTCTGTTTGTCTGTTAGCAAGATAACTCAAAAAGTTATGGATGGATTTTGATGAAATTTTTAGGAAATGTTGATACTGGCACAAGAAACAAATGACTGAAGTTTGGTGGTGATTGGGGAGAAGGGGGGGGGCTGCGGGGGAGTGCTTTTCTAATTATTATTATCATCATCATCATCATCATTGTTATTATTATTATTATTATTATTATTATTATTATTAGACCACAATATTATATAAAATTGAACTGATTTGCTGTTTTCATACAATACCAGTTGTTCTTCTAGTTTTGTCAGTCAAAAATTATTATTACCATAGACTTCTATTGTTCACCTCATGGCCACTGATAAAGCTGATGACTTGAAAAGTTATATTTTGCTCTTATACCAGGTACTACACAGCGCTGACATTGCATTTTTTTCTGAACCCTAAATGCAGCAATGATTATAGAAGGCCTGTCTTTGAAACTTTGAACATTTGTAACCAATACATTTACTAAGTAACCCTGAATACACACTTTCTACTTTTCTGTACGTTCAGAAACACTGTAGTAATATAATTGATCTTTCCTTTGATGTTATGATCTTTCCTTGAGTGGTTCCAAAGTAAGCCAATCACCATCTTTGCTCACATTAAAATTGTTCAAATTATAGAAATAACCAGTAATGTGACACATTGCAGACGCAGACAGGGCTAATTTGACAGAACACTACACAGGTCATTTTGTTTGCTGTCAGTCTGCACTTTGCCTTGTTTCCCTGCACAGATATTGGCTGCATTACTTCACAGATTGGGGATTCTGGTAGATGTCGGGGAGCACTTCCACATCCTGGAAACCCAGACGAAACTTCTTGATCAGTGCCAATACCCTGAAAAAAAGAGGAAGAGAGCTCATAAAATTCAGATGTTTGCGTACTCACACAAGAACACCCACCTCCAAACTAAAACAAGGTTATTCTAGTTTTTTTTAAGAATTGTATTAGTTTTTTTGAAGAATTAATTAAATTCATAAAATTTGTAGTGCTAGTTTGAGATTTTTGATGTATTATAAGGAATGTCTTGATTTATAGATGTTGAAAAATAACTGCATGACATCAAAAATGATTGATGAATGGCCCGGATGCATGCAGCCAGTCAAAAAAAAACCTTAGTATGTGGGAAGCTGTTTATATTATGGTTGAAGAATGAGTGTAACATAATTGTCTATGACTATCCTGATCACCTATCTGTTTATATCTGTAAATTCTATTCTCTTTCATCTATATACATGCATTTTTTTATATTAGTGGTTTTCGTATTTTGAGATCCAGGTTGGGTTGGTATGGGGGTCGCCATTGGTTTGGAGGGGGGGGGTGTTTATACTTTGTGTGTCGCAAAATCTTATATCATAAAATGTGAATTTCTTTCTTTTTTTTGTATTATACTTTTGGAGATGCACAATGAAAACAAATAAAAAATTGATAAAAAAAAATTATTGATGAATGACTAAACTTTTTTATTCTTATATACTTTTATTCTTTAATTCATCCTATCTTTAACAGTATTTGGCCTCTTTCTCCTCAAGGTTTCTCTTTCCCCACTGGGTTTTTGGAGTTTTTCCTTACTGAGAAGGAGGGTCTAAGGATGGGGGGATGCCCAGGACATTAATCCATTCCCTTCTTCTACTGTTTTTGTAGCTGTTGCTTGTTTTCATACCCAACTATAAATTTTTATTATAATTATTTTTTTGTTATGTTTTTATGTTATATACCTATAGTGAAGCACATTGAGTCTGCCTTGTGCATGAAATGTGCTCTATAAATAAAGTTGAATTGAAAAATCGAACTGAATTAATCTGAGCAGCAGGTGAGTGATGGATTCTTACTCCTCCCTCTGCTCCTCCTTCTTGTTTGTTTCTCCACCCACGAACACTCGGACCTTACAGCTGCTCCAGCGCTTCCTGCGGGTCAACAGGTAGGCCAGCAGCAGGATCAGACCTGGTGGAAGCAAACACACAAACACAATGAGGAGTAAAAACCTGGGGTCTTATTCTTCTGAGACAAAAAAAGAGAAGCTGAAAGATTACCCAACCTCCATCATCAGAGAGCCAGTACACGTCCATAGTCTTCTTTCCTTGTTTTTTCTGGAACACTGTGGTGTGCTGAGGGTCTGCTGCAGGTGGGACAGCAGCTAAAAATAAAAGTATTTTTCCCCTTAGTTCCAATTTGTAACTTATATCAGAGAACTAACCCATAAAGACCCAGTGCTACCTTTGTGTCAGTTCCCAAATAAAATTTTCTTTATATCTAACCTTTCTTAAGTGATTTATCACCATTTATTGTAATATTATCCTCTATTTTTTGCATTTTATCAATATAAATCTGATATTTTCCTATATTTAGTTTACTGATCATGAAGATGTTCATAAAAACTCACAGTAAATTCAGAGATTATTATATCAAAACAGAGAAAACTGAAGAAAAAGTGACTTTTCGGAAAAATATATCAATAACTGAACATAAACCAAGTGTGTCCATCCACTGTCATTGATCCAACTTCATGGATTTTACTGGTGAATCAATGTTGTTGAAAATGTTTCCATGGTAACGACGGAGCCTCTGAACGTCCAAATGGGTCATATCTGATGACCATGAAAAGATGACAAACTATACAGGGTGGGGAAGCAAAATTTACAGTGAACATTTAGTTGTTTTTTCTCAGCAGGCACTACGTCAATTGTTTTGAACCCAAACATTTATTGATGTCATAATCATACCTAACACTATTATCCATACCTTTTCAGAAACTTTTGCCCATATGAGTAATCAGGAAAGCAAATGTCAAAGAGTGTGTGATTTGCTGAATGCACTCGTCACACCAAAGGAGATTTCAAAAATAGTTGGAGTGTCCATAAAGACTGTTTATAATGGAAAGAAGAGAATGACTATGAGCAAAACTATTACCAGAAAGTCTGGAAGATACTATTAAAGAAGAATGGGAGAAGTTGTCACCCGAATATTTGAGGAACACTTGCGCAAGTTTCAGGAAGCGTGTGAAGGCAGTTATTGAGAAAGAAGGAGGACACATAGAATAAAACATTTTCTATTATGTCAGTTTTCTTGTGGCAAATAAATTCTCATGACTTTCAATAAACTAATTGGTCATACACTGTCTTTCAATCCCTGCCTCAAAATATTGTAAATTTTGCTTCCCCACCCTGTATATCAGAGAGTTAACCCATAAAGACCCAGTCCTGCCAGTATCCCTTACATAAGTCCAAGGTGCTGATGAAACTTGCACTGCCGAGTCTTTCCACCAGGTCATCCACTCTGGGCATGGGATACAAGTCGAACCTGCTCACCCCGTTGACCTTCCTAAAGTCCAGACAGAACCTCAGCGTACCATCCTTTTTGGGGACGAGGATGATTGGACTGCTCCACTCACTGGCGGAGGGCTCGATGACACCCATTTCTCTCATCATGTCCAACTCTTTCTTTAGTACTGGAAGCAGACGTTCAGGGACCCTGTAAACAGGCTGTCGCAGTGGGGTGGGATCCTTTAAAGAGATGTGATGATGTACCACATCTGTCCTTCCCGGCGTCTGCAGAAAGAGATCAAGGGGCAAAATCTGCAGAAGCTCCCTCCTCCTTTCATCCTCCAGGTGAGTTAAATCCAGTTGAGGTCCCTCCCCTTCCACAGGAAGAAACTGTTCCACTGCCTCCTCCTCTTCTTTTACTGCACGAACAAAGAGGGAATGATGCGCTGGCAATTCTGGAACTGAACGGGGGTGCCATTTCTTTAACATATTGATGTGGAAGGTCTGGAGTGGTTGTTTACGCTCTGGCATGAGAATCTCATAAGTCACCTCCCCCACCTTCCTCTTCACCAGGTATGGTCCCTGCCACTTTGCCAACAGTTTGTTTTCAGCTGTCGGCAGCAGTAACAGGACTTGTTCACCAGGCTCCAAGCTTCGCTTTCTAGCTGAACGATCATACCAGTCTTTTTGCTTGGCCTGGGACTTCAGGAGGTTGTCACGGGCCATGGCTGTGGTCTTCATCAGCTGATCTCGCATCTTCATCACAAACGAGATGATGTTCATATTTTGAGGTGAGTCAGCCTCCTCCCACATCTCCCGCAGCACATCCAGAGGGCCTCTGACTTGATGACCATACATCAGCTCAAATGGTGAAAACCCTGTAGAGCTCTGGGGAACCTCCCGGTAGGCGAAGAGCAGGAACGGCAGCCACTTGTCCCAGTCTTTTCCTGTTTCTGAAACAAATTTCTTCAACATGTGGATCAGGGTTTTGTTGAAACGCTCTACCAAGCCGTCAGTCTGAGGGTGGTAAGGGGTGGTTCTTACTCTCTTAATTCCTAAGAGTTGGTAGACTTGTGTGAGTGTACGGCTCATAAAGTTGGGTCCCTGATCAGTTAACACCTCTTTAGGAATACCCACCTGACTGAAAAACTTAAGCATTGCTGTAGCTATTTGTTTAGAAGTGACCTCTCTCAAGGGGTAGGCCTCTGGATACCTTGTTGCATAATCACAAATCACTAAAATGAACCTATTACCTGAACAACTTCTCTCAAGTGGACCAACTATGTCAACACCAATACGCTCAAATGGAGCAGAAATCACAGGGAGTGGAACAAGAGGAACAGGTGCTATATGCTTACCTGCAGTAAGCTGGCACTCAGAACAACTTTTACAGTAATCTTTGACTTGTGTGTACATTCCTGGCCAATAAAACCTCTTGCTTATTCTTAGAAAGGTCTTCATGAATGCTAAGTGACCTGCCCAAGGTATGGTATGCCCAACCTTCATCACCTCGGCCCTTGACTCTTTAGGGAGAACCAACTGTTTTCCCTCCTCTGACTGTCTGTATAAGAGACCATTTTCCAACACAAAATGCTCAGAGAGTAAGCCAGAATTAGCCCCTACTTTCCTGAAACATTCAGCTAGAGTAGGATCATTTTTCTGCTGGAGTGACAAGTTACAAGAAAAAGAAAATTCTTTATCAGACAGCTCTAGAGCCTCAACTTCCTCCACTGACTGCTCTGGTGACTGAAGTAGCAACTCCCCAACCTGACTTCTGCGCTTTTCTAATCTTTCCTCCGTGTCCATCCCTGACACATTATCTACCTTCTCATTGCAGAATGGCATCAACTGTAGTGTGTCATTGGTGTTAGCATCCGGAACACTGGATTCTATTATCACCTGAGCTGGCAATGCAGGATCAGCAACAGCAGACTGTGAAACTACAGGATCTGATGACCTAAACTGTAGCCCTTTGCCTCCTATCGGTGCCACAGACTGCCTCGCTCTAGCTCTGGTGACGACCCCACAGAACTTACTTTTGCTCTCAAAGATCAGATCTAACAAGACAGGAAAATCTGTCCCCAATAACACAGGAAAAGGTAACTCAGGAGCTACACCTACTTTCATGAGATATGACTGGTTATTCACCTCTATGTAGACCTCAGCAGTTGGTACCTCAGAGCCATGCCCATGTACACACACCACTGGTACTGTGTTTTCTAAATCCCACAACTCCCTTGAAATGTATTTAGCCTGTACCAGAGACTGGGTGCAACCTGTATCTAGTAACGTAGAGAGCGATGTGCCATTTATCAGTACATTAGTTACCAGTGACAAAGATGAAGCATCTTCAGACAGACTCAGTTCAGGTCTCGGAACATAACACAAATTGGTACTTCTAGGTTTTTTAACGGGGCATAAAGGACGAGTATGGCCTGTCTCCCCACAGGTATAACACACAACATCACCTTTATTGCCAGATTGAGGTTTACGGTTGGGTGAGTCTAACACTAAGGCTTTCCTGAAACTAGCCTGACCTAAGGGATAATTTGCTGAACCACCACCTTTCCCAATCCCCTCAGACTTACCCCCCAGAGGTCTGAGCTGGCCAGCGTAGCGGTAGCCTCCTGATCCCTTATGAGCAGTCACATAGGCATCAACCAGGTCAGCAGCCTCCCCCGCCGTCTCTGGATTATGTTCTTTGACCCAGGCCTTCACGTCTGGGAACAACAACTTCAGGTATTGTTCGAGGACCATCTTCTCCATCATCTCCTCCTTGGTACATGTGTCATACTGAACCCATTTGTAAAATAAGTCTTTAAGGCGTGTATATAGTTCTTTAGGGGATTCATCAGCAGGTGTGTCATAGGAGCGAAACCTCTGGCGGTAAGTGTCTCTGTTAATCTCATACTTCTTCAGCACAGCAGTCTTTAACAAGTCATAGTTTTTTGTATCTGCAGGGTTCATTGCTACAAAAGCACCTCTGGCCTTCCCAGTCAAAAGAGGAATCAGTCGAATAGCCCACTGTTGTCGTGACCAGCCATAAACTTCTGCCAGTCTTTCAAAGGTGGTGAGATAGTGTTCAATATCATCAGAATCTTCCAACCTTTGTAACTTGGGTTCTGCCGCAGGTACTCCCCGAGACTGTGCCAACAGCTCACCTGCTCTGGTGGCTTCCAGGTCCGACTGGAGTTTTGTGATCTGGTGAGACAGGGCGCTGAACTTCTGCTCCTGCACTGCAGCCTCCTTCTCCTGCCTTCTGTCTCTTTCCATCTGAACTTGCATGAAGCCCTCAAACATTTTAGCCAGTGTGATAAAACTTGATTCAGCCGATGTAGAAGAGCTGACTCCTGGTGGGGGGTCACCCTCAGCAGCATCTCCAGTGGCAACTTCCTCCACAGAGTCCTCTCTCTGTTGCTGCTGCTTCCTGGGAGGCATCCTTGGCTTTACTTCTGACACCACGTGTGATGGTTGACCATGTGGAGGAGGAAACACACCAGGAGGCTGGAATAATCTTCACCGCAGTATGATTTATTTACAGTGTTTGCCCAGGTGACATCGCCGATTGAGCTATGTTAGTGAAAAAAAAACAAAAAAAAACTAAAAACAGAAAAAAACTCAACTAATTGATGAAAAACAGCGTAACAAAACATAAGGAAAATCAGTCTTAAACCACAGAAAATAAAGCTCAGCCCATGGCTAAGGGCAGCCAGCTTCCGTGACCTGCTTCACTCAAGCAGAGTCACACTTCTCCTCGAGGAGCTTCTACTCCAGGCTTTTTATACCCGTTGCCCCTCCCACATGAACAAACCAATCCCCAATGTTCAGTTTACCTTTCAATTAACATTTACCAGAATATTACTGATATCTTGACCTATACCTCATTTCACTACTTATATTTAATACTTCCCCAAAAAGTCTCTAACAGTTTAAACCTGGTTTAGAGCATTTTTAAGCTTAACTACTGGCCAACTCACAAAACTCCCCTCTGATGGCTGCCACCCTTGGTAAGTTCCTGATGCCCTCTACTATAAAAGGTTTGGGAACCTCCCTCTTCCTGTTTGTCTGTCAGGCCTGGGATCTGGTGATGGGATGGAGAGAGCATGGAGTGAGCATCAAACAGTTAGGTAACAAAAGGAACAAAAGAACCAGACTTAAGCTATGCAAAATGTGTTTTGATCTGTGGGCCCATTATGTAGCTATTTCTAAGGATGCAAAAATAATAAATATGAAATGAAAATATGATTAATAGAAACAAACAAAACTAGACCAGCTAAGCTAGCAGGCCCAAACCCATGCTCCCCCTGTCACTCCAACCCAGAACCAGGCCCAGAGCCTGAGAACAAAGGACACAGGTTCAACCCACTCACAGGGCATGGGCTGCCACCATGACAGCTACCTTTGTGTCAGTTCCTAAATGAAATTTTTTCTATATCTAACCTTTCTTAAGTAATTTATCACCATTTATTGTATTTGTATTTTATATTGTATATATGTATATTGTATATGTATTATCCTGTTTTTTTGCTTTTTATCAATATAAATCAGGTATTTTCCTATATTTGATGTACTAATTGTGAAAATGTTCATAAAAACTCAGATTAAAGTTGAGGGTTATTGTGTCAAAAACAGAGAAAACTAAAAGTATAACAAGATAAATTTATGGAAACGTGGTTAAAATAGACAGTATATTTCAAGCCATTAAAGGAAGATTTAACTTAACTGGAAAGGACAAGTTATAATTGACCTGGCTGACTGTACTTGAGCTGAAACTTGTGTGGATTTTAGAATAAGAACAGTGAAAATAAGGGGAAAATGTGACATCTTTTTGTTCTAAAGTATGTTTAACAAAATTTGACAAAAAAAGGGAAGACTTACTTTAAGAACAGTCATCTTTGATTTTTTTTTTTTTTTCTAAACAGAGAACTTGTATGGAATGTGTGTATGTTAAATTTCATGCTTTACCATTGTTGATTTTTCAGACATGGTACACAAATGTGCTTAGTTGTCTGTTGTAAAGTATCTTTCCAAATGAAAAAAATAAATTATAAAAAAAACCAAACAAAAACAAACAGAGAAAACTGAAGAAAAAGTGACTTTTTCAAGTAAATATATAATTAATTGAACATAAACCAAGAATTTCCATCCACTGTCATTGATCCAACTTCATGGGTTTTATTTGTGAATGAATGTTGTAGAACATGATGGTGTTTCCATGTTTACTATGGAGCCTCTGAATGTCCAAATGGGTCATATCTGATGACTATGAAAAGATGACAAATTACATTTTACACCAATTATTTACATGTATTGATAGAATTAGTGGATCAATGGGTATTAAACAGTTTAGATCAGTAGATGGTTTTGGTTCAGTGATGGATGTTTGGGTCTTTATGGGTTAAAGAGAAGTTCATGTAAAGTATTCTTAAGTAGCTGATTCAAATAAGTGAAGTCTCATGTGACGGTGCATTTACACACATGTAGTGATGGTTTGAAGACGGGTGGGAGCAGAATTGTTCCTTTCTGTACTTTCTGGTCCTCCGTCAAATCCATGATTGACTAAAAAACAAAACAGGGAATGTGCTTTATGTATATATATGTATACAGTACTATGCAAAAGCACCAGGCCAACATTAGGCTTGTTGGTTATAAGTTACAATGACCACACATATGTATTTTTCAGTCTCTGTATTAAAATCTGATCTGATATATGTGAAGGATGTACAGCAGTATGAACTGAAGTTTCAGGGAAAGAAAAGCTTCTATAAACCAAAATGGTCGTATTTAGTGTGACCTCCCTTTGCACTTAACATGTTTTTACCCCTTTTGTTCAGACAAAATGAGATTTATGGCATTCATTTTCCCATTTCTTTCAACACGTTAGATGTTTTTAATTGTGCTGCTTCTTGTAATGGGGTCAGGGGTCTCACTTAATAGTGACTTTAACCTTTACAACACATTTACTTCAATTTTTTGTGCATGTTTTGAGGGTGCACAGATTTTTCCTGTCATTTCTTGTATCTGGAACAGTGTATTGGGCTACAGTAGGCTAAAAATCTAAATAGTGGGGCATAAATGAGAAAAAATGGGTGTACTATATGGGATTAAATGAGAAATGTGAGAAAAATTACATAATTTTCTTGATTTTATTGCTTAGTTTTTTTATGCTATAATCTCCATGTTTTGAGAAAACTTGAAATGCTTTTTTTTTTTTTTTTAAATAAATGTTAATTTTTGACTTTGCAGTAGAAATCTTCTTTTTCTATAATAGTCTTTCTATTGTTCAGCGAAAATGGCACTATCATACAGATGTATATTTGCTCATATTCAATACAAATGGAAAATGAAAATTAAGTAAGAATAACTTAAATACATAATAATAAGTAAAATATGTCTATTTAAAAGCATGTTTTATATTTAAATTTAACCTTTTCCATTGAAATTTAGTATTTTTTTTTAATCTATAGTAAATTTTGTATATACAGTGTCCATTCTATTCTATTCTATTCTATTCTATTCTATTCTATTCTATTCTATTCTATTCTACTGTTAGAATGAGTCCAAACAACTTAATTTTATCACATCAATAAACTGTGCATCATGCTCTAACTCCAGGCATCATGGGAAATGTAGTCCACATTCATTCTTCATCATCATCATCATCATCATCATCTCACCATGCGATTGAGACACATGAGAGACGTCCAGTCCCTCCTTCATTCTCAGCACACACACACCGTACTGCAGGTCAAATGCATCCCTGAAACACACACACACACATATGCGTCAATACAGAGAAACGTACACACATGTACATTAGCTCCCGTTATACTCACTGCAGTATTCCTATGTAATTGTGTGCAGACTGAGGTGAGTCACTGCGCCAGTCCTTCTTGAAACCCATCAACAGGACGTTAGGCCTGATCCGACCCAAACCTGCCCCCTGGTGGGAGAAGCATGGACAGTTCGGATAGACTTCAGCTGACAGAGGCAGCCAAGCGTTCAGCAGTGAAATGTGATTCAAGTTGTCATTTGTTATATATATCATTTGGTGCAAGTCTACATGGTGTGAATGGGTGTTGGTGTTGTTTTGATTCATGTTCTTTATGTATCTTATTATTTACTTTGTTTACCTTTCACTTTAAAACTTAATACCAATAAAAATATTGTGGAAAAAAAAGTTGTCACTTGTACTTTACTTGATTATGCCCATTTTATTCAGCATCACATGTCTAGTCTACTATATCTCAGAAACAAATATTACACTACACTTGACAGCTTTAGTTATTTTTCAGATTACAGTTTTTCTCTGCTTCTTGCCCATTGTCTAGTCTATTTCACCCATAAAATAAAAGAAGGAAACAATAAAGAAAATATGCTTTTACATGTCAGCAAAAATGTCCACATTATGAATGAAAAGAAGCAGAAAAAGAACAACTGAGCCACTGAAAACATGTTGCTGTTATTCTCCTTTTTAAAACTCCAACAATAGCGGCAAAATGTATCATACACATTACTAGAGCAGTACATATGAAACTAAAAACATCATATGTATGAAATAAGACACTGCCTGGGACCATTTTACAGCACAATGACCACTTGAACTTTTGAAATTTTGAGTACATTTAGCTGATAATAATTAATATGGAACAATATTAATATGGTTCATTTGATTTTTACCTTTGGCAGCACATATCACAGCGATAAAACTTGATGATATACTACTTTAATTGTCATGAATACATTTGAACACATAGCTAATTAATGAAAAACCATTAAATACTTAGTAAGGTTTAAAATGTAGAACGTGTAGTGTATTTTTAACCCCTTTAGCCCTATCAGCCTGCCCACGGGCCGAAAAAATTATAGTAATATTCATCTACTATAAAAATATAATAAATCAGGACAATGAATGTTTTTTTCAACTTTTGCTCAAAGTTTAGACCCTAATGTTAATAAAAGTACATCAAAAGTGTATTTTAGTGCAAACTTTAATGTGCAAACATGATTTTTAATCTTTGTGGGGTGAAATATACGCTATTAAAAATCTCCGACTCGAACAATTAATTTATGCATATCATCGTCAATCCAGCTGAAAAAAAACAGGCGAGGATAAAAAATTCCAATTTCTCTTTTAGTTTGTTACAGTTTACTAAGGCATAGTAATAGATACAATATTTTAGAGAATGGGAATAGATTCTGTGAGGTCTCTAAATGTCCATAGACAAGAACATCCATATGAACCTTATTATTGTGAAGTAATCCTTCATTTACTTTGGGTATGTCTTTATAGGCGTTTTTCCCCTGAAAATATGGTCAGGGTTTAACAGGTTAATGTGTAGTGTCAGCATTTTTACTTGAGTAAAAGATCTGAATACTTCTCCGTCCTCTGTGTAAATCTGACCTGCAGCATCATGTTAACCCCTGATCTCAGATCCGATGCCACCACAGCTCTGTAGAACGACTTCACCTTTCTTCGGTTTAACCATTTCACATGACTGTCGCTGCTCGCCTTCTCCATTACTGACGGAGAGGGTCCAGCCTGAAACAAAAAGGTGCAAAAGGTAAATGATTTCAGGCCCAGAAGCTGAATATTCACCTGAAAGTACAGTATTGTGTCATGTTTGGTGTGTACATGCTGAGTTGTACTCACAGTGATGACATTGCCACACATCATGAGGCTGAGACTCTTTGTGAAACAGCCGACCAGATCCACCAGAGCTGGACGGCTGCTGGGAGGACCTGTTAGTACCAAACACTGAGGTCTGGAAGGACAGAAAGGACACATACACTGATACTTAAAGGGTTCATCAAGAGCTCCTGCTCCTTTTGGGAGAGACTCTTAAAGTCTGCACATACTAATGCTTCAATGGATTTTATCTGTTGTGAGAGAAATCAGACCATAGAGAACAGATACCACATTTACAGGCTTAATCAAGGATGTAATTACCTTAATTCAGCATAAAGACCAGGGGAAAATAGTTATCTCTGATCAGTACACAAAGCAAAAGGTTATGACCTGTGTTAAAACCCATATTGTAGTCTATTCTTATCAATGAGGACATGCATATTGTAATTATTATTATTTTTATTTTTTAATATACTTAGTTTAGTTATGAAATATATACATAATCGTTTATATAATACTGGGACAGATCACACCTATAGCTTGTCCAATTTCTCATTCCTAATGATTTAAAGTATTTTAATGATTAAAATGTGCCTGCCTATTGTCATCGGTTATTACTGAGATATACATCGAATCAGTATTTGTTTTTAGTTTAAAGGCTGATCTCTCTTTCAGAATGTGAACTAAAAAAAACAACCACATGCTTACTTATTTAAAATATGTCATAAATCTATCAGGACAATATTTAATATGATAAATGATCAAAAACCTCAAAACTAAAACGAAAAAAGGTAAAATAAAGTAAAAACAAACTCTAAAACTCTGCAGAAACATGTAGAAAAAAAAAAAGTAAAAGATCATTAGCAAAGTCTGCAAAGAAAAAAATTATGTCATTTTCAAAACTTTAGGCCACAACTGTGTATTTACATAGTTTATGTACTGATATTGTGTGACATAATACGTGTTTAGTTAATTTTCATCAATCATCAATCAATGATAAAATCCTTGAATCCTTCAATTAATACTGAACAAATAACTCCAACTATGAATTAGGAAAGAGCAGCAGCATCTGAAACCGACCACAATGAACATTTGAAAGATAAACAGAACCACAGTGCTTCAGTTTCAGCTTCACAATTTGTCATGTCTTTTATGTTTTGGGATTGTCCCTCTCAACTCACCTTCTATTTTTTTTATTAGTGAGTTTTGTATTTATTTATTTTTTTAATCAATTACTAGAAATTTCAGGCGACCCCATTTGAATTCAGGGGGCCCCATGTGGGGTCCCGACCCCAAGGTTGAAAAACATTGCACTAACCTGTAGTTTTTGATGTGGTCCTCCACATGGTTGAGGCTCACACACTGGTTCAGAGCGATGTTGTAAGAACTGGCCTGTACTGAAGAGCCCCAGTTCACCTCTAACCACACAGGAAAACAGGACAGGTTTGGAGAGGGTCCATGAACAGCAGACCCCACTTCAGACCGTTTGTATGTGTGACACTTTACCAGGTTTCTTGTAAAGTGTGTATCCCAGAAGAAAGATGACAACTCCAAAGGCAATAAGAGCCGCCCACCATGTCAGCAGGAACATGATAACCACACAGCACACAGCTCCGAGCAGCGACAGCCATTTATTGTAGAACCTGAAGGATGGACGCCAACCTAGAGACACACACTTTATTCTTCTGGTCATGTTAACATTTGTGTCCATTCATTAACCCATCAAGACCCAGTATACTTTTATGGCAGTTCCCAAATGAATTTTTTTTCTCTATTTAACACTTCTTAAGTCATATATCACCAATATTATTATACTATCCTCTGTATTTTGCATGTTTCACTGTAAATCATGTATTTTCCTATATTTAATTTCCTATATTTAACCCATAAAAACCCACAGCGACTTTTCTTGCAGTTCCCAAATGATTTTTTCTCTATATTTAACCTTTGTTAAATGATTTATCACCATTTATTATAATATCATCCTCTATATTTTGCATTTTTTCAGTGCAAATCAGGTAATTTCCTACATTTAATTTACTGATCATGTAGATGTTCATAAAAGCTCAGATTAAAGTTAAGGGTTGTTATGTCAAAAATAGAGAAAACTGAAGAAAGTGACTTTTTCAGCAAAATCTCTTATTAACTGAACATAAACCCAGTGTCTCCATCCACTCTTATTGATCCAACTCCATGGGTTTTACTGGTGAATCAGTGTTGTAGAAGATGTGTTTCCACAGTAACTACGGAGCCTCTGAACATCCAAATGGGTCCTATCTGATGACCAGGAAAGATGCCAAACTGTATTTTTTTGTTCACCAGCGGATATTTGGGTCTTTATGGGTTAAACAAATGATTAGAAGCACTCATACATTTTAAAGCATGGGTGTCAAACTCATTTTCAGACTCATATTCAACCAAATTTGGCCTCAAATGGGCTGGACCAGTAAAATAATAGCATAATAGCCAATGAATAATGACAAGTCCAAATTGTTTTATTGCAAAAAATAACATTAAATTATGAAAATGTACTATCCAAACAAAAAGATGTGAATAACCTGAAATACCTGAAATTTGTTAAGAAAAATAAGAAAAATAATTAAGAAAAATAATATTTTCTCAATGTTATGCCTCGACAGGTAGAATATTGTCAAAATTGCACTTAATTTTCTTTTCGATATTTCAGGTTGTTCATATTTGTTCAGGTTATTGATCTTTTAGTCTTTAAAGATAGTTTGTTAATGTAAATATTGTCACAATTGAATGTTTTTGCTTTAAATCAAAGAGAAAATTTAGATGTTATTTTTTACTGGCATAATGTCATATTATTTTTTCACATTAAATCAAGCTGAAAAATTGGAGTCATTATTTATAGGTTATTATGCTATTATTTATGAGTTTGATGCCCTTTCCTGTTAACGTCTTCAGTGTAATTTTTGCACGGATTGGGCCGGATTGGAACTTTTGATGCGCTGGTTTTCGCCCTCGGGCAGCATGTTTGGCACCTGTGCTTTAAAAGTTTAAACTAATTTAATGTTTGTGTCATAAAAATAAATATATAGGACACAGTTAGCTTTGCATAAAGTCTGGCTCTTTCCATTCTCCCTGCAACACCTCAATGAAACACATCATGGCTCATTTTTATAGGAATGAAAAACCTGAAACTATTCACTCTTTTAGGGAAGTTGTGAACCAGACTACAGAATGTCTTCTTTGAGGTGCCCCTACATAAAATTAAGCTACAAGTTGTATTTAACAGATATTTGCTAGAGTGGTCTTGTTTTTTTTCGTCTAATGTTTTACCTGGTGAGTTGGTGATTGAGGCGTGGAAGCAGCTGAAGTTGATGAGCGCGTACGAACACAGGAAGAAATTGGAGATGATTGGAGCGATAGTGTTCAACTCAGCTGTGACAAAGAAGAAAGCCAAAATGTATTTACAATTGTATATAAAAAAAATCATTTATTTGTGCTGTTGCTGTCAAGTAGATGGTAAATTAAGCAGAGGTTATTAATTTTAATATAACACATAGAATGGCTATGATGCAAATTAGTGACATTAGGCATAAGTGGCATAATAGTAGTTACATCTTAAAAGGCTCAGGTGTGTAGATTATTTATTGATGCTGCTATTGATCACTTATTCCAATCAAAAATCCAAATGAAACAAATATTATCCAAAAATCCGTAGAATGTCATGAAATGGACAAAACTGTAACTGAACCAGAGTGTTAAAATTGATCCATGAACATCAGTAATCTTAGATAACAAGGCAACATATGTATATCAGAGATTGTGTTGAGTAGTACCTCATTGCAAAAACCTTACAAAAGCAACAAGAGTCTACAAGAGGTACATGGTGTCATGTGATCTTTTATTAGTGCAGTATTTCTCAATGGGGGTGAAAGCTGACAGGGGGGCAGTGAGGCACAAATGGGGGGTGAGTCAGTGTAATGCCTCACAATGCCAAGGCAAGGCAGGTTTATTTACATAGTACATTTCATATACAACACAATTCAAAGTCTCTCCAGGTGTTTTACTGATACTTAAAGGTTAACTGTGTATACTGTGTATGTGAACTAATGCTGTGTGATGTGTGGGTGGAGCTGTAATTTTTAAAATGCTTCTAACTTGATGAATGCTGGTATTTTACATCTTACCCAGGGACAAGAGCTGAAAAATGGCTTTTTTGCCAATACTGGCACATTTACAGAAATGTTCATTAATGTGTACTGTCCCTGCTAAATAAATGAACAAATAAATAAATAAAGTGCTGTACATAAAACATTAAAAGCATGACAGCAGGGAAGCAATAAAAAGTATAGGCATGAAAAAAAACAACAAAAAAAAAACAACAGATAAATAAATAAAACAGATAAAACAGAAAAAAACTTCAAGCTTAAAAGAAGATGCCACTTTTCTACAACCAGTATGATATCCCAGTTGTGAATGTACACCTCCTGCACCCCCACCCCGGTCCTCCGCATTGAGGTCTGTAGTGTTATTTACTGCACTGAACCCCCCCCCCCCACACACACACACACACAAAATTATTTCAGTATTATCATTGTATTAGTGGATTAGTTCATTTCTACAAATGTCCACTTAAGAAGGGCTTTTTGTTGCTCAGTGTTTCCAACAGTTTGTGCCCACTATGTTAAAAGGCATATATCTGTTTTGTATTGTCTCAACTCAACATATTACAGTTACTACAGATCATAGACAGTAGGCAGCAGTAGTAAAGGGCAAAGGTTCTCACCAATGAGGATGAAACAGACAGCGATGATATATGCCAACAGGTAACCTCTGAGCGGTTCATCATTGTTGCCGTATCCTTTACCAAAAATGCCAATGAAAGGGTAGAGTTTGTCCTTACATAGACACTAGCAGAAGAAGAAGAAACAGAAAAAGAGTAGTCTAAATATACAGTCACAGTGAAATCTGAAAAGACAATGTACAGGATGTTCAAAATATGTCCTGAACTTTTGTAACAGTAGAATGTCCCGTAGACTGTGTACAGTAGACACACTGCCTGGCCCCAAAAATGTTGCACATGCAATGTGTGACTGCACCACCTTTGGTTTGGATTACAGAAGACATTCACTGTGACATCTTTTTTTTTGCCACATAATGCTTCTATAGTGTCACAATAAGGTTTATGATATTTTTTCCATCCATAGTTGCATTCATTTTTTATTATTGATGGTGGAGAATGGGACCAATGCATCGTCTTCATCACATGTGGTGAATAAGGAGCTGAGCCGAAAGGCGAAGCTATTGATTTACTGGTCAATCTATGTTCCTACTCTCACCTATGGTCATGAGCTTTGGGCCATGACCGAAAGGACAAGATCTTGGATACGAGTGGTCAAAATGAGTTTCCTCTGTTGGGTGACTGGGCACACCCTTAGAGACAGGGTGAGGAGCTCAGTCACCAGGGAGGAGCTTGGAATAAAACCGCTGCTCCTCCACATCCAGAGGGGCCAGTTGAAGTGGCTTGGGTATCTGTTTCGGATGCCTCCTGGACGCCTCCCTGGAAAGGTGTTCCAGGCATGTTCCGCCGGGAGGAGACCTCGGGGAAGACTTAGGACATGCTGGAGAGACTATGTCTCTTGGCTGGCCTGGGAATGCCTCGGGGTCCCCCCAGAAGAGCTAGAGGAGGTGTCTGGGGAGAGGGGAGTCTGGGTATCCCTGCCTAGACTGTTGCCTCCATGACCCAGCCCCAAATAAGTGGTAGAAAATGGATGGATGGCTGTATGGATGGTGGTACAGTGAAATATCACTTCTATTACTACTATTTCTTTGGCCAAGCAGTGTATATTTGTGTGTGTGTGTGTGTGTGTGTGTAGGTGTGTGTGTGTGTGTGTTTACCTGGAAGACTTTAGGGGCTGACACGAGGCAGGCCAAAGCAGAGGACAGGGTTGCTCCAAAGATACCAGCAGTGATGAGGGGGGCAAAGGCTGACACCATGCTCATTGACTGGAGACACATACAGGCAACGAAAAGACTCAGTATGAGAACGACTGTGCATGTTTATTTCCATCAGTCAACTCCACTCCAAGTCTGAGCTAACGACTGCCTCATGAACAGTTAATACACCAATTTCTACATAAGGTGAGATGGTGATCCCAACTTTTTGCCACCATTTGCCGTTTTCCAATGCCAAGCCAAGGGAGTAACAGAGGTGAGACAGGCTGGACTTATACACAGCGGACCTGCATTCCAGAATCAAAGGGGCAGTGACACAGCGTAGCCTATTGTGTGACGTATAACTTGCACATCAGAAATACCCCAAGCATAGCGGTGTTGGCTCTCGAAACAACAATGGATGAACAGAGCGCAGTGATGTTTATTTTAGTGACAACAGCTTGTGGATCTCGATGTCTCCCCACTTCGACATCTCTCTGGTTGCATTGATAAGTTTGTTTACTGTACACGGCCCACTCTCACTGTTCAATCCCCCAGGGTGGGGGTCGCACATGCAACATGTCATCTAAACATCACACCTTGGTTGCGGAACGAGAGGTGTTCCTTTTACATAGTGTTCTGGAATCATGATTCCACATTTATCAGGGCTCTGTTACAACCTCCAGAGGCTTTACTACAGTAGCCGACAAGGGCCAAACATATTGCAATGGCCCAAAATGTCAAACTCAAACACAAGCCTAAATGAGGTACAAAAAGAGGAACGTGGTGCAAATGAAAAAATGCGCTGCAAGAAACAAAAACAAATGCATAATCATTAAATGCTCTGCAAATAAAGAAACAATGCAAACCAAGGAAACATCCGCAAATGAAAAATGCTGCAAAATCAGTCATTAAAATGGAAGTGCTCCAAACCTGTAGGGGGCAGCATTTATAGACAACAGACTAGTGTCAAATAGACTCAAATAAAAGTCACATTACCATGCTACGCTGTAACTTCCATTTGTTCCACTGTAGTTTGAAACACTGTCAGTCAGCTGTTCTCCGTCTCTCTCTCCATCCTGTATGTCTCTGCATTGAGATGTTTTACTGACAGCGCCCCCTACAGGTTTGGAGCACTTCTGTTGTAGTGACTGGTCAGCCAGCGTTTTTCGTTGGCAGATGTTTTCTTGCTTTGAATCGTTTTGTGCTTTGCATTGTTTCTTTATTTGCGGAGCATTTAATGATTATGCATGTGTTTTTGTGTCTTGCAGTGCATTTTTTCATTTGCACCACGTTCCTCTTTTTGTACCTCATGTAGACGTGATGGAGTTTGTGAATTTGCATTGTTTCTGTACTTGCAGTTGTTTTCTCTAATTGAGACACATTGGGCCGTTGCAATATGTTTGGCCCTTGTATGTTACAGAGCCGTGACAGAAGTGGGTCCAAATGATCCCACCATTTCATTTACACAGACGTCGTTCCGGAATAATGGTGAAATATTCCCATGACAGAAGTGCCTTGTAAAAGGGGCTATAGTGAGCTTGGATGACGTTTCTACAAAAACTCTCACACTCATTCCCAAGTTCACCAGGTTCTTCCATCAAAGTTCTACTTATTTTGAAGCAAACTTTTGACTTTGAAAAATCAAAAAAGGAAATGCAAACTATGTGTGCTTCCACAAATGAGTTTTTGGTCAAGTAAACTAGCATACCCCTCTGCATAAGAATAATGCAATAAGCAGAGTATTAGAAGTAGAGCATTCTGTTTTATGTCTTAAATAACTCATATTTTTTTCACAGATGAGACAGAAATAGTTTGGTTTTCTAATCAATCCACTGCCTGTTGATAGTGCTAGCCGTGTTTTTACATTTTAATGGAATATGTGACAAGACACTAGGAATTTGTCATCAGTCAAATTAATTTATGGAAATGCCAGTGCAGTGTCTCATCTGCTCCAGTGTAATGGTAGTGAGCACCACTTTGTAAGATTAGCTTTGAAACAGAAGTCAACAAAACAACAAAGACTCCAGCACAATCTGCATATGAGTTCATGGGCTCTGTAAACTAATCCCATATTCAATATTAAACAAATCAATGCAAATGAAAAGAATGAATTTGTTATTTGCAATTAACATTCTGGACTCGGGTTCACTTCCGTCACTACATTCTGGCTTATTTGGAGTTTTGGATGCAGTGACACACAGCCTCTCTCATGTGTTGTAGATTTTACCATGCTTGGGCACGGTTGGTGTTCATACCAGATGTGTACCATGTCCAAGTCCAGCTGAACCGGGCCTGAGCCAACTCCTTCAAGTGAGCCAGAGCTAACACATCTGAAGTTTTCTCATTCTGAGTCATGCTTTTCAGCACATTTTGGTTGTTCGGGCCATTTGTGCTTATCCACACGGAACTGTGAAGACTGTTTCTTAATGGATCTGGCCATGATGAATCAGGACAATAATTAGACACATCTACTTTGTGCTTGTAGAGTATCCTGAACAAATAAAGACCCAATGCTACTTTTGTGGCAGCTCCCAAATAATGTATATACATGAAACAAAATGAGTACTTTTTCTTTTTTTTCCTTCTGGTGCCATCACGAGTGGCAGCCCTTCCAGTAGCTCCGTGTGTGTCATGTGTTTTTTTAGTGTTTTTTAGTGTTTTTAGTGCTAATTTTAATTTGTGTTAATTGTGAATTACTGTTCACACTGTGCACATTGCACTTTATCCTTTGCGCAGATTCATTCATTGCACTGACCCTAAGCACAACAGTCTCCTTTGCACTGACTCCTTGTGGAAGGTTAAAGTGTTTTTTACGATTGTGTTTTTACTATTGTTTGGTTTTTTTTTTACGTTTGTGGATACTGCTGGAACCTGTAAATTTCCCAATGGGATGAATAAAGTATCTATCTATCTATCTATCTATCTATCTATCTATCTATCTATCTATCTATCTATCTATCTATCTATCTATCTATCTATCTATCTATCTATCTATCTATCTATCTATCTATCTATCTATCTATCTATCTATCTATCTATCTATCTATCTATCTTCCTTCTCAGGACCAGCAATGTACATCATAAAAATTCCTATAAAAATTAATCCTATATTAAAATAATAACAACAGTAACACCTGATAATAACAGTAAAATCTAATAAAAAATATTGCATAAATAATGGAGTACCTAATCCAGTAACCTTTTATTTAAGTGATTTATCACCATTTATTATAATATTATCCCATATATTTTTCACTTTTCATAGTAAATCTTATATTTAATTTCCTATATTTAATTTAGATGCTCATGAAAACTCAGAGTAAATTCATAGGTTATCAGATCGAAACAGAGAAAAATGAAGAAAAAGACACTTTTTCAGCAAAATCTATCATTAACTGAACATAAACCCAGTGTTTTCATCCCCTGTCTTTTATCAAACTCCATGGGTTTCACTGGTCAATCAATGTTGTAGAAGATGATGGTGTTTCCATGGTAACTACGGAGCCTCTGAATGTTCAAATGGGTCATATCTGATGACCATGAAAAGATGACAAGCTGTATTTTGCACCAGTTATTTACATATATTGATAGGATTAGTGGATCAACAGGTATTGAACATTTTAGATCAGTAGATGAATCTGGTCATCAGTGGATGTTCGGGTCTTTATGAGTTAAATTAATTTTAGGGTGTTGAATCAGAAAATCAGCTGCAAACCAAAGCTGCAAAATGTACAAACAGGGGTGTCCTCATACTTTTTGTCATGCAGTGTGTGTGTGTGTGTGTGTGTGTGAGTGTGTGCTCACGACCTGATAGTAGTTGCTGATGCCGAAGGTGCATGTGTTGTTGTTGATGCACTCGGTAAAGTCCCATCCGTACTGACATGCCAGACCGACACAGTCCTCCATGGATGAGGATGAAGACAAGGTGTCATTTAATATGCCTGATGCATCACGCACCACACAGGACCCTGAAAGAAAACAGACATCAAATAGAATGCATGGTCAAATATGGAAACATAAGCTTATACTGAAGTATTTTATCATCTACAAAACTGGGAGTTGAATGGCACTGCAGCAAATCAGTTACTGTAATGCAATACATATTCGTTATTTGTATGTTTTACCATACATTCTTTTCAGCTTTTGTATTGTTTCTATTCATTTGACACTGATTAGGTCATGTTATTTGCCTTTATCTACCTTTGCACTTGACATTTTTTAACATAATATGAACCCTACCTTATTACCCCGATCAAATACAGCATCATGTAATTATATGTGTACCTATTCAGCCCTTGTTGAAATAGTATGGTCTAATTAGATTAACAGAAAAAAATCCAAATTCAGACCTAAATATAGGGTTAGGTCATAAAATTACAAGAAAATTTTCACAAATTTATAACAAAAACTTACATATTCCCTAAAGACCATATAGTTTTTCTAAAGTGACACTAATTCATTGTCAAAATTTACTTTCAAGAACCTTAATATAATGTCATGTAATCCTATGTATGTGTATGTGAGGGCGAATGAATAATGGATCAATAATGTAAAAGCGCTTTGGGTGCCTTGAAAAGTGCTATAGACATCTAATCCATTATTATTATCATTATTATTATTATTATTATTATTATTGTTATTATTATTATTATTATTACTGCTAAATACTCTGTTGTCCATAAAGTTGGAATAAATGAAATGATTGTGACGATATATTCTTGATTGATAAAGTAACCAGGACTATTACACTGGGTCAGAGGGGATTACTGATGTGTATAAATAGGAATAAAAGGAGGAATGTGTCTGAAAACAAAACTAGTACAGTTTTTATGGGCAACAGTGTACAACAGTGTCAAATAATAAATACATTAATGACACCCCACCTGTATAAAACACAGCATAACATGGAAGAGTAAACAAAAAAACCCAAAAAACTGGTCATTAGTGCAAACGGATTCATAGATCAACCATTTAAATACATGTTTAGTAGAGTAATGGGTACCAATGGTAGCAGTGATGATGAGGTAGGATATGGTGGTCCAGAATATGGCCATCAGCGTTCCTCTGGGGATGGCCACTGTTGGATTCTGGGAAAACAAGAAAGATGATATCAGACATTGCAGAACGGTCACTGAGGAGGAAAGTAAAAGGTCTAATTTCCTCTTCAGGTTTTTGGCTGGATATCAAACAGGGAAAAGGATGAAGAAGGCAGGAAAAGCAAAGGAGAAAAAAAAAAAAATCAAAGGTAAATGAGTGCATAAACTGACGTACCTTGAGATCTCCAGAGATGTTAGCACCGGACAAGATGCCAGTAGCCGAGGGGAAGAAAATGGAGAACATGCCAAAGAAACTGCCCTCTTTTCCACGCCAGTTGGGCACAAAATTGGCAGTGAAGATGTCCGCTGTTAAAGTCGAAACAGGCAGATTACTGGATGACTGAAAGTTTGAGGGTCAGTTATTCAGAGCTAAAAAGAGATTATCTGGTCTTAGCATGTAAAATAGTTTATTTCTGGACTTACCAGACCATAAATATAATATAATATAATATAATATAATATAATATAATATAATATATAATGATAATAAAAATGCAGATTGAAGTGGATGCAGATAGAGAACAGAACCATGTAAATAAAATAAAATAAAATAAAATAAATAAAATAGAATAAAATAAAATGAAATGAAATAAAATAAAAAATAGAATAAAATAAAATAAAATGAAATAAAATTAAATTAATTAAATAACAGAATAAAATTAAATAAATAAAATAGAATTAAATTTAATTAAATTTAAAAAATGAAATAAAATAAATAAAATAGAATAAAATAAAATAAAATGAAATGAAATGAAATGAAATAAAATAAAAAAAAATAACTTGACTTGCTTTGTATCCAGTCTGAATTGAGGGATGAGCTGCAGATTTTTTTCACTTTGTCATCATTTATTTTTTCTCGGTCACTAAAGTAATATCCTTGACATAATTCTGTGAGCATGGGGTGAGTGAGAAGCTTTTCACCTTTGTAGCTGAAGAAACCCTTGGCTTGTTTCTGTGCTGAAGCAGGGATTATTGTTCCAACAATGTAACTGGCAAAGGACACCATGATGACCACGAAGAACAGAATCTGGGCCTGGATGGAGACACGACATATATGTAAACGTCGTAAACACTGAGTGTATGAATGTGTTAATGTGTTTATTTTACATTAAGGTGCCTTTGGATCTTTGGAAAGACACATTACTCTGAAGCACTGTTTTCATGTTACCTGGCAGTAGTTTTTTTCTTTCTTTTTTTGATACATGAATTACATACCAAATTTTTTATTTTTCTCTTTATATTTTCATTTTTTCACTTGTGTGTTTTTCTGCCTGTCTTTTTCTTTGCACTTGCTTGTATTTTTGCTGCTGACTGTGAAATTTCCCTTATCTTATCTTATCTTATCTTATCTTATCTTATCTTATCTTATCTTATCTTAGACATTTAGTCAGGACAGTAAGTTTGTATTATTACAACCTCTCCTTAATTTGTGTATCCAATTGGCTGTTTTTAAAGGAACACATTAAATGCTGTAATAATAAAATGATGTTAGAGCCAATCGGTGTATAACTCAGGTGGCTTTATGTTGTCCTTAAATCATATTTGACACTATGGCCCTTGTGGTTTTATTTTTGGATTTTATCATGGTTGTGTTGTTGATTCAAGACATACTACTCTTTAATGTTACAGTATATTGTTCTGGGACTTTAGATTTACAGTGTACTTGATGCAAAAATTCCACAAAAAATAAAGAGAAAACTCAAAAATGTTTGAAATTACATTGATTTGTCAAAAATAATGGCAGTATAAGATGAATCTTTTAAGCACTACTTCTATTTGCATTTATGCATCCAGGAAATTACAGTAATCTCAATCAATCAATCAATCAATCAATCAATCAATCAATCAATCAACTTTAACACAACAACTCTCAATCAGCCCTGAGCATTGTAAAGAGGAGTTGATAACATTATTCATTTTGTTGTTGTTGTTGTTTTTTGTTTTTTGTTTTTTTTTCCCTCTTTTTTTGTGTTTAATAGGTCTGTAGGTTTGTTGTATAATTTGTTTTTTTGTATTGTGTCTGTGTGGTCCCTTATGTCTAAGTACATGTTTATGTAAATGTATAATAAATGTAAATGTATAATTAAAAAAAAACAAAAACAACACAATTGAAGTCCAAGCATCTTCAGACAGACATAGCAATGCAATACAAGAGCAAAGTTAAAATGCAACCCCATAGAGCAAAAAAACAAACAAAAAAACTAACATTAAACATGGGACTATGGTGCTAGTTTTTTTGTTTTTTTCACTATGGAGTTATACTTCAATTTTGCTTTTGTCTTACATTGCTCATAATCTCATACCTGTGTATGCATAAACTAACCTTTGACTCCCATGCCATACCCGCCATTGAAATACCAAGAAGACATGTGACGGTGATGACGCCAATAATTCGGATGTCATTGGTTCGGTCCACCATAGAAGCTCCGTGCTCCTACAGGAAGAAAAAACATCAGATGCATTCAACAGGACAATATATTATTACAGCTGGTCAGCGTGCACATGATACTCACACGCATGAGGTCTGTGACAGTCTCAGCAAAGCCCACAGTGTGCATGGCCACAGCTACGGCGTTAGCAAACGCAAAGATGAGCCCGATGGACCCCCCGAGCTCTGGGCCGAGACTACGACTGATCAGGAAGTAGGTCCCACCTGAGAGGGGGCAGTGGGAGATGAGATGGGTTACAGGTCAGAGAGCATCTTTACATTCATACATTTGTGTACATATGTACAGGGTGTATCAAAAAAACTATGCATTTTGAAAAATTACCCCCAGTTCCACATTTGATAATTTTTGCAATTTTCTTTTGTGGATGTTGGTAGGTAGGGGATTGGTGGATATTAGTCCAAATTTACAGACCCAGGTTTTCATGCATGTGTGAGCAGGGGCAAATTGCACAAACTTGTTTAGGCCTGAAAATGTCATTCAGGACAGGCCAAGTTAAGGTTAGGGTTAGGGTTAACGGCAACACGAGGGTGGCGTTGTGAGACTTTTTTGCTCATGGACCTGTTCTCCAAAAATACCGTTTCAGGGCCACCGACAACGCCAGTGTCATGTGAACCAAAAGCTGAAATGATAGGAAACTTTTGTGGATTAACATAATTTCATTGTCATGTGTACGGGGTGTATACATCATATATCACCACAAAACAGTGGTAACAAGAGGCTAATGAGTTCATGGAACAGTATCCATGATTGGCTCTGTGGCAACAAAATGTTGTTACTGCTTATTGTCACATTTGATTGTTTCTGTGGCAATAGACAAACCAATATTTTGTGCCAAATTACTGTGGCAGTAGCCATTGCTTAAAAATTACCACTGATACCACTCGTACTGGGAATCAATCCATGCCCCCCCCCCCCCCCCCCCCACACACACACACACACACACACACACACACACACACACACACATACACACCAAAGTCCAACAAGTTAACCACAGAGGTATCCAGCTGTTTACTCACAACTCAATACTTATGGACCTGTTTGCTGATTCCATTTCTGAGGAAGGTCTTGATTCTTTTCAGAATGTGAAATTTACCCCCATGGGCGGTGCTTGGGCGCAATTTTTTGCACCCCCAGGCTCTCCTATCTCTTGTATTGGAGGAGTGATCCACATTTATAACAAGAGTCTTTTGACCTTTTTCACACTTGCTGGAAATATGTAATCATTGCCAAAAAAGCCTTCCTGCCAAGCATCAACACAGTGAGACAAAATGGATAAGAGAATGTACACAACCTGCATGACCGATGTGCCAAATATTACATTTGCCGATGTTGCAAGGCTCACTGACTTTTACTGAACTGCTGGCTAGAATGACAAGTCATTAACATGGTTACTTAACATAATTTGACATAATTTAAATATAATGTACAGTCAACCTTACTAAAGCGTCCTAGTCTGCTTTGAGTGAAGCATTATGACATCAATTTGTTCTGATAAGGGTTGTCCAAGTGGACGTCTTCTATGTAGCGACAGTAATGTTAGCCAAATGCTATCATCACTTAACCTTTTTTTTCGGGTAAAGTTTGGGTTTATGTATGGCTAACCTCACTGTCCACAGGAAAAGAATGAAAAGACAGACAGCTGTTTTTGGGCATTACAAGAGCAACCTGGAATGCTACAAAAAAACTCTTGCTGTTTGCTTATGCCACAGTTGCTCTGATAGGCGAGGAAGTAGAATTCAATTGTGTATTTCCACGCAAAAATATGGAAGTTGTGAAAAAGGTCTATGGAGTTCTCAGGGGGTGGGGGTGGGGGGCAAACAGGACTTGGCTACTCATTAAACAACCAAAAACATTTTTAAGATGATGCAGATTATACACATTACTCATGGAATGTACCATATATAGCTCATTTATTTAAATATTAATGTTTTTATAAAATTATTGTCTGGTAATTCCCATCATCTTCTTCTTCATGTGAAACTGGTGGGGTGGCTCCGTTGCGCCCTCTATTGACGAGCCGCCACTGATACATAGAACTAAATGAACTGACCTCCTTTGACCTTTCCATTTGTAGCAATGGCTGAAGTAGAGAGGCCTGTGATTCCAGTTATGCAGGAGGACAGCAGAATAATCACCCACGCCAAACCTGGCAAACAGACACCAGTCAGTCAGATACACATGCACATGTACGACAGTTTTTCCCATAAGCCTCTGTTTTAAATCAGGGGCTTATGTGAAATTACTGAAGGCTGTTTTGAACATGATTGGATTATAATTGCCACCTATTTTAATGCAAGTAAATACAGCTAATTCATATCCTCAGTATGTGCATGTATTAGATACCCAAGATACATCACAGTCTTTCCATCAGCAGTTACAGAATCAGCTACAAAGTACAAATGACTGACCTTATTGAGATTTATTGTCACAAGTATTAATGAAAGTGAATAATTTTGCTTGTTGGACGTACCTATACCAGCCTGAGCTGTGATCCACGGCAGCCTGAGGTACAAGATCACCCCCCAAATATTCAGCATGCAACGGATCTACAATCACACACATAGAAAGACTGGCTGAATTATATATAAAGGTAAGATGAAAAAAAAAATGGAAAGTAAACTAATAAAGAAGTCAAATTAAAACAAGCAATCCAGCTAAATCAAAGAGAATAAATTATCCAGTGTAATTTGACATCAAAAGTTCATACTGGGAAAATACTGTATGTTTTATGGCTTTAAAACACCAACCTCCTGCTATAAAAGCCAAAGGATGCTTTCATAATGCACCCACATGTTTTCAGTAGCTGTAACGCTTTGGAAATTTTCACCATAATCAGCCCATATTTTAACTTTAAATGGCCTGAGCTAAGCGGTTTGTGTTGTGTTTGTGGGCCATTTTATATGATGAAATTAAACGTTGGAAATGTCACTATGAATTAAAATGCTCAAACTAATTTGTAACTAAAGACAGAAGATGTAAAAATTTAAAATAACACTGTAAAAAATGCCCTGCTAGAAATAAACCTAATATTCCTAATTCTGGTCAAATTGGGTTATATTGAGAAAAAGAATTTGCCAATGGGGTAAGAAAAAAACTTCTTGGCAAGAATTCTTAAAACAACCAATAAAAAAATAGTCTGTCAGCTAAAAAAACCCCCAAAATGTGCCTTAAAACTAGACAAAAATGCTAGAATTAGCTTAGCATTAATTAGCTTAGTACAAGAATTAAAAATGGATGGATGAAAAAAAGAATATTTTCTTATGTAAAAATTTCTTGGCAAGCTTTTTCCCTATTTAAATGAAAAATAAGACAAATATTCAAAAAAAAAAAAAAAAAAAAAAAAAAAAGGCTTTTTTCACTGTCTTGGAAATTTTTTTTTTTTTTGCAGTGCGGTATGTCTTTGTCATTCAATTGTTCATTTACATATCAATGTGCTTTTTTGTGACATTTTGAAGTTAACTGAACCACCTGAATGTTTTATTAGACTGATTCAACCAGTAAGTTCTATAGTGTCAGGAGTGTCAATCATGTGGCCCATGGGCCAAAACTGGCCCGCCAAAGATTCCACTCCTGCCTATGGAATGAATTTGCAAGTGCAAAACTTACACTGAAAACATCAACAGTCAATGGTGTCAAAATCATTTTAGCCCAATTTAATTACAAGTGGGTCATACTAGTAAAATAATAACAGAATAACCTATAAACAATAACAACTCTGATCTCCAGACTACAAAAATTTAAACAATTTTCTTCCTGTTACTAAAAGTTTTCTGCTTTTTTTTTTTTTTATTTTTTTTTATTATTACTTTTATTTATTGGCTGTTCTTTGTATTTATTTTGGAAGCACCTGGAAGAGGGAGAGGGGTGGGATTGGGGGATAACAACCTGTGTAATTAATGCATTTTGGTTCATTGTAAAATATGCTTATAAATTGATAAATGAAGTTGAAAAAAAAATGTTTTCTGCCTTTATTGATCCACTGTCATCTGTAATGCACATGTACAAATGATAATTTGAGAGATAATGTTGTTAAAATTGCGCTTGTTTTTCTTAAGAAAGTTCAGGTTGTTCATGTTATTATTTATTTTTTGCAAAAAGAATGCTTGTAAATGTAGACATTTTAACATTTTCATTATTTAATTTTACTTTTTAGCACTAAAATAGAGAGAAAAATTTGGAATTGTCAGTATTTATAGGCTATTCTTCTACTATTATACTTGCTCACTGGCCCCCTAGAGGTCATACTGGGCTGAATGTGGCCCCTGAACTCAAATGAGTGTGACACCCCTGCTTTAATGGGTTCACCTCTACATACCATGACTCCCTGGATCCAACCGAAGCGAGTCGGTTCAGACGGAGGATCCTTGTGCTCTTCTTCATCTTCCTCTGAGGTGTCTCCTCCTCCTCGGTCCATCGATCCTCCTGTTGTCTCCTCATATAAAGGAGGTCTAGAATCATCCTGAAAGAAAGAAAGTAGAATTTGTAAGGGTGTTTGTTTTTGCTGTTTGTTTTTCTTGTAGTCCTGGTAATGTGTGCTGTTTGGGGCCATCAAAAACATAGTTTTTTCATTACTTAGTTTCGCTTCTTGAACCACATATCCTGAACCAGACATATAATAACAGAGGCATCGGCGTATGCACTAATATTTTGATGGTCAGTGAATACAGTGGTTCCAGTTACAACATTTTTCATTTCAACTTGTTGCCCATGGGCCAAAACCGGCCCGCCAAAGGGTCCAATCCAGCCCCTGGGATTAATTTGTGAAATGCAAAAATTCCAGTGAAGGTGAAAAATCATTTTCGTTCAGGTTCTACATTCAGCCCAATTCAATCTCAAATGGGTCAGACCAGTAAAATACTATCATAATAACCTATATATACATTTTTAATACATTTTTCTCTTTGTTTAATGTAAAAAAAAGTAAAATTAAATGAAAACGTTTACATTTCCAGACTCCTTTCACAAAAAATGTGAATAAGTGCAATTTTACCAATATTCTGCCTGCTCCAAAATGTTTTGTATATTTTTAGATCCACTGTGATCCGTAAGTTGTAATGCACATGAGTAAATGAGAAGCTGAGGCATAAGAATTGCCCTTATTTTTCTTAATAAATTTCAGTTTGATAGTAGTTCCTGTTCACATTTTTTAAAGGCCAATTTGTAGATGTTAACGTTTTCATACTATAATTTTTCCTTGTTCACTCTAAAATATCTAGAAAAGTTTGGAGTTGACATTATTTATATATTCTGTTATTATTTTACTGGTCTGGCCCATTTCATATCATGTTGAGCTGTACGTGGCCCCTGAACTGAAATGGGTTTGACACCCCTGAATTAAGGACAAGATTCAAGATCAAGATTCAAATTTATTTTGTCATTTCAGCATATAAAATACATAGAAACAAAACATTGTACTCAAGATTGTCAGCAGCATTTAGTAAATAATATATAAAATAATAAAATACTGATAAAAAACAATAACCCCCCCAAAAGTTTCCTATAAAAAACAAAAAAATATTATTTCTAAAGTGTTCAACAGTAAAGTGTAAGGAATTACAGAAAAGAAACGCCTGATTTTGAACATTTTGAAGAAGTAATTGTATTATATTCCTTTCGCTGTTTCTTTAGTTGTATATTTGAGATAATCTGGGATGCCTCACCTGTGGGTTGGCGTACAGTTGGTACAGAGACGGTCTGAAGCGCCTCCGTCTGCCCCAAACCTCAGTGTTGGCATAAAAGTCATAGTGCGGCGGTGCGTCCAGCGTCTCGTAGCCGGTTAGAGCTTCAGAGGAAACACTGCTCCCATCTCCATAGCCCTGATAGTAACCAGACGGACTAAACTCTGGAGAAGTTGACTTCCTGTTGGCCACTGACACAGGGACTGGGGGACTGTATGTGGCCTGGTGGACACCGTCACTGACCACTAACTCCATTTACATTTGAGTTTGGGTTTGCTGAGATAGCCAGCTGTTTGAAGATGCTGTTGTTCAGATGCTGATGTTTACCTGCATAAGACAGTCAACGTGAAGCCTCCATCCCATTGTGAGGTTTAGGATGACTGAAGGGAACTGTGTTTGAGGGGCTCATTTTATATTTGACCTTAAACAAGCAGGAAGAGCCTTGGGCCATGTAACAAAGCTGCTTCAGTGAACAGTTAAACAAGACCGTTACAGGAACCGTTGAGCCTGACACGGACAATTTCACACTGTAGGTCAATGCGAAACTCACATGTGTGGACATTATCAGAGAATGTAATATGATTAAGAATCATTCATTAAATGTTCTTCGGGCCCCAGTTAATCAGAAGTAATCTGATTGATCTAATCTTGAAAATGGGTTTGTTCAGAAACTTTTAAAATCAGATCACATCACTGTTGTGACCTTTTAATATCCACCCTGATGTTAGAAGCAAATTTAGGGTTAGAGCTTTTGGCTGAAGAAGTGTAAAGCCAAAATGCATATATTATATATAAGTATATGTGTATGTTTATGCATGTGTATATGCACTGTGTATGTGTATGCCAATGTGTATGTGTGTGTATGTGTGTGTGTGTGTGTGTGTGTGCGTGTGTGTATATATGGATGTGCATGTATGTGTGTAAGTATATATATATATATATATATATATATATATATATATATATATATATATATATATATATATATATATATATGCGTGTATATGTATTTATGTGTATGTATATGTGTAAGTGTATGTATATGTATATATATGGATGTGTATGTATGTGTGTAAGTATATGTATATGTGTATATGTGTGTATATGTATATATGTGTGTCTGTGTTTGTGTATGTATATGAGTGTGTGTGTGCATATATATGTGTGTATGTGTATGCATATGTGTGTATGTGTGTGTGCATATATATGTATATATATATATATGTGTGTATATATGTATGTATGTATGTATGTATGTATGTGTGTGTGTGTGTGTGTGTGTGTGTGTGTGTGTGTGTGTGTGTATATGAGTGTATGTGTGTGTATGCTTGTATATATGTATGTGTATGTATATGTGTATGCACATGTATATGGCTTTAGTTTTTGTATCTAAAACATCATGTAAAACACATAAGTTCATACATGACTCAACTACTCCACTGGTAAAAACCAAACCAAAGAAAACAATAAAACAGATACAGTAGATATTAAGCTACTGATCAGTGCCGCCAAGTTATAAAAAAAGAAAGAAACTCTTTAGGTCTGTAATGGAAATATTACTTATATCCATATATATTCATATATATTTCATATATCATATAGGCTTCTAACTCTATTTCAAATATATTCATGTCACTGTGTATTATAGAGCAGTTTGGACCTCTTTTGTGTTGTGTCCACAGTAGAAGGCCAAACCCACATTTCTCACAGGGGTCTTATCTTTAAGTTCCTGACACTAACCAAAACACTTTCCACACATCATAATTTTCTCATGGGAGACAGAAGACTACAGGGTGATTTGTATTTTTGGGTTCAGACCGTCTCAGTCTTCGTCTGAGGGGTATCTCTTTCTATGGAGCTCCAAATAAAGGGATTTCTTTGACACTGAACGTTTGATCTTATCCTTCATTATTATAGACGAATTAGTAGAGTAATATTTTTTCCGTAACAGGTCTCCAGAAAATAATTTTTGGAACATATTGAACAAAAACAACATGTTTAATTTGAACTGTTATATACTTTCACTGTGTGTTTAAATGACATAATCATTAGATCAGATTTGTATTTTGTACCATTCATGTCTAGTAGGAACAACCTTATCCTCATGTTCCCTGGTTTGTACAGAAAACACACTATGTCAAATATCTAAAATATGCTTTTTGTAGTCCATCCTCAGAACATTTCACCAATACACACCTAACATCCATCTGACTTTCTCAGCACTGAGGTCCTCATGAATTCTATTTCACATCTTTCCTTGACCTCATCTATATTTTCTGTTGAAGTCAAACAAAAGAATTTAGGAGAAGGAAAAAGGAGTTAATTTTTTTGGACAAATCTCCCACAAATTTATTTGGTCTTCACAAATTTTGACCAAACCACCCACATACTTACACACCGCTCTGTACTGCAATAAAAAAAAAAACGCATTGAGACTGAAAAAGTGAAGGTCGATATGGTTGAAATACTTGTTTGATTTTGAGAAACTGTTCAATGATTAAACTACCTCTGCAGCCCTTGAACTCAAGACTGAGCATAAGTTTGGGAAACTTGTTGTAATGATAAGAAATATAACACAGACCCCAGATCATTGAATCATTGTGTAACAGCCCCTTATGTCTCATTTATGAATCACAGACACTTGTTATTACTGTACGTTTTATGCAAAGTCATCTCTAGCCACCGATGCTGCATTTTTCATGTTAAACCAAAACATAATAATGACTCAAACATACTTTGCTTGAAGCAATACAAGCTGTTTAATTGCCTGAGACTTGAGTTTACATAGTCATTTACAACAATGTTTAACTAACACAGGATGTTAACAAGGGCATAACAGAGTCCACATGGAGAATCCAAGGTCACCATTCAACTTGTAATAAAGAATAATGTGAACAAAGCAGTGCTTCCTGCAACCGATAAAGAAACAGCGCTACTTTTGGGTCAGTTCCCAAATGAAACTTTCTCTATATCTAACCATTCTTAAGAGATTTAGCACCATTTATTTTAATATTATCCTCTATATTTTGCATTTTATCAGTATAAATCAGAATTTTTTTTTTTTTTTTTTTTTTTTACAGATTTTTTTTTACTTAACTGAAGTTTTTTTTTTTTTTGGCTTAATTCAAGATTTGTTTTTACTTAATTGAAGATTTTTTTTGGCTTAATTCAAGATTTTTTGCTAAAGTTGAGATTTATTTTTGGCTAAATTCAAGATTTTTTTTACTTAATTGAAGATGTTTTTTGGCTTAATTGAAGATTTTTTTTTACTTAATTGAAGATTTTTTTTTTTTTTTTTTGCTTAATTCAAGATTTTTTCCTTAATTCAAGCTATTTTTTTTTTTTTTTTGCTTAATTCAATTCAAGACTGTGGAATTTTTGCACTTGGCAAAAACATCCCAGGGGCTGAACTGGACCCTTTAGCGGGCCACATTTGGCCCCCGGGCCACATGTTTGACACCCCTGGTTTAGATCATTAGATGGTTTTGGTCGGTGATTTTATGGGTTAAATATATGTGCAGAAACAGAAAGAAACAAACACATGGTCACACTTAAATAATACAAGGGCAAATAAAGAGCACAAATTATGCAAGCAGTAAATAAATAATCCAGGTTGTGTTGTTTGATATCTACATGCGGCGTCAGGGCTTCATCACTTATTTATTGAAGGTTTTTTTCTACAGTCTTTGGTGTTTTCATGTCCATCCTTTTACACATGATGACAGAAAATCTACATTTTTATCTGTCATCAATCTTTTTTCACATGTATTTAGAATGAAAAATATGAGCAGCAACTATATTTAGTTAGAATTAAAGTTAATCAGAATTCTTAAAATGATGACGTTATTCAGTCTTTGTTTCTATTTCTCACACACATTTCGGTTCTATAATGTAAATACTGTCGAATGACTTTAATCTAATTTAGTATAGGCCTATTTTGTTCATTGTTCTGGCTTGAAGTCTAAGGACAGAAGTGAGTATTTAAAATGTTATTTTGTTAAGTTATTTGATGATGAGAATGGGGGTGGGATTAAATAAGTTTTTCTTCTTCCCACTCCTTTTCGATTGCAAATGAATGATTTTGGAATTTTTGAATTTGCATGTATTCTGTAAATTTCATTTCATTTTATTTCATTTCTTTTATTTCGTTCACGGTTGAGCATTTCATCATTAGACATTCAATCATCAAGTGAACAAACATATACACACCCATGCTTGAAAAGGAGCAGGATGAAGAAAATCTTATATTTCCTGCCCCCGTCTAAATAATAATAGCCTTAATGGTTAGCTATACACAACTAGCTATAAAGTCATACTGTATAAAGTCAGACAAACCAAACAAAATACATCCAAAGAGAATACAAAATGAATACAAAACCAAGTGCAAAACCATATGTCCAGAAAGTACAAAACATAGGTAGATATATACCTGACAAAATGATGCAAAACCATTATGATACCAGACCAAAGTAAGTGAATAAATATGTAACAAGATGCAAAAACAAACACGAAGCAAAATGTAAAAACTTATAACTGTTCATATAATCTCATTGTTCTTTCTTTATACCCTTTTTTGGTTGGAATATGTGTGTAAATGCTCGAAATAAACAAATAAAATGAAATGAAATCTAAAATGTCCTAAAACAACATGCTAAATGTATCTGCACCATAGTAGGTTGTACATTTATTATTTGAGTCACATAGTTTTTCCATCTTGTTTCACTGATTTTCACTCTAACCTGATGCTGTGGAAAATAAAAGGTCAAGGAAAAAAAGGCTTTTCACCCTTTTCCAAGACAAAACATCATGCTCTTTGTGTGTTTCCAACTACCTACAGGCGTACATCTCAAGTGTTTCTATATTCTATACATAGTGACTCCAGGGTTCAATCCATTTAAGTAGCAGTATTGTGTGAAAGTAGCATTTATTTACATTTGCAGTACCTACAGTCGCAGAAAAAATTATTAGACCATCAAAAGTCATTAAAAACAATGGTTATGCAATCAAGTACTAACTCCTGTGTGTATCATGTGACTAAAACAGGCAGAAAAGAAAACATGGAATGCCTAAAAGCACTGTTTTTGTCAGTACAATGCCGTAGATATTGATTCTAAACCTTAAATGATTTTGGTTATTATCAAGAAAACCATGGAAAATGGATAGATATCAGCTCTGAAATTAAACTAATATGAGCTATTTTTGTTGTTATCATTATATTTGTCCAAACAAATGTACCTTTAGTTGTACCAGGCATTAAAATGAACAAGAAATTGAAGAAAACAAGGGTGGTCTAATAATTTTTTCCACGACTATATATTAATGGAAGATAAGGATATAATCCAGTGTTTTTGAATATATAATAGTGACGTTTCGATACCATGGATTTCCTTTTCCGATCTGATACTGAGTAAAATTGTGGCTGGTATTAGTGATACCAATCTGATACCAATACTTAGTACAAATGCACTTAATATCTGGAAAATCCCCCTAAAAATAGTGCATTTGAAATCATAACTTCCTAAAGAATACAAGACATGAGAGTAATTATTGTTTAATTAATAAGAACTATTATAAAAATGAAGGCTTGCATATTAATTCGTATTACATGAATGTGTTAATAGTTTAGCTGTTTTCCACTGTGTTCCTGATGTACATTACCTCAAATAACCAAAGTATCAAAAGTATCGATATTTTGATTTTGAACTTAAGTAATTTTGCTTATTATCAAGAAAACCATGGAAAATGGATAGATATCAGTTCTGAAATTAAACTACTATGAGCTATTTTTGTTTTCAATATAATTGTCCAAACAAATGTACTTTTAGTTGTACCAGGCATTAAAATGAACACAAAATTGAAGAAAACAGGGGTGGTCTAATCATTTTCTCCGTGACTGTATATTAATTAAAGGTAAGGATATAAATCAGTGTTTTTGAATATATAATAGTGATGTTCGATATTACGGATTTCCTTTCTGATCCGATACTGAGTAAAATTCTGACTGGTATTGGCGATCTGACCGATCCGATGCCGGTACTTAGTACAAATACACTTAATGTCTGGAAAATCCCCCCAAAAACAGTGCATTTGAAATCATAGCTTCCTAAAGAATAAAAGCCGTAAGAGTAATTATTGTTTAGTTATTAAGAACTATTATGAAAATGAAGGCTTGCATATTAATTCACATTACATGTATTAATAGTTTAGCTACTTTCCACTGTGTTCCTGATATACATTACATCAAATAACCGAAGTATCAAAAGTATCAGTATATTGATTTTGAACTTGAGTGATTTTGGTTATTATCAAGAAAACTATAGAAAATGGCAAGATATCAGGTCTGAAATTAAACTCTTATGAGCTATTTTTGTTGTTATCATTATATTTGTCCAAACAAATGTACCTTTAGTTGTACCAGGCATTAAAATGAACAAGAAATTATTGAAAATGAAAGCTTGTATATTAATTCATGTTACATGAACATGTTATTAGTTTAGCTACTTTCCACTGTGTTCCTGATATACATTACCACAAATGACCAAAGTATCAAAAGTATGGATATTTTGATTTATGAATTGATTCTAGAGTGTAAAGATCTGGTATCAGAGATATCGATATTTCAGTATCGCTCCGCACCAAGGTTACGATAATTTTGGATTTTTCATTATAGTCTAGTTTTATTTAGTTTTAGGCTTTTTTTTTTCGCTAATTCAGGTAGTTTTAATTAGTTTTTAGAGCAGGTTTGCTAGTTTTTATTAGTTTTTGTTTTTTTCTAAATACTTAGTTCTAATTCAGTTTAGTGCAGTTTTAGTTTTTTCATATTTTTTATCTTCCTTGCTGTCGTATTCACATACAGGACTCTACTGCTTTCTCCCAACTTTAGTTTCCATGTTTCCAGGTAGAGAGGGGACGAAAAGCCGAGTCTTCACGACAAGTGACGAGAAGTGACCGACCGTGAAGTATTGTATGGTGCCGCTAGCCAAAATTGCCAGAGCGAAATTAAATGGATTTTTATATCAATCTGACATTGACAAAGATGAAAACAAAGGGAATTTTATCCATAATTTTTTTTCCCGTTTTAGTTAGTTTTGTAAGCACACAATACAGTTAGTTAGCATTATTTTCTTTTAATTATAGTTTTTATTTATTTCAGTTAACGAAAATGTTTTTTCAATTCTAGTTTTCGTCATTTCGTTAGTTTTCGTTAACGATAAGAACCTTGCTCTGCACATCACAAATATGTAACCCAATATGTGACAAGTTATATATGCATGTACCATAGAAAGTCAGCTGTTAATGAATACAGTTTAAAATTCAATTCAATTACAGCAACCAAAGCAGCTTCTTCAGTGCAGAAGAACTCAGTGGCTGAATCCCCCAATGAGCCGTTTTAGAGACTGAATGAAAAGATCTGCCGACTTCCTCTGCAGAGACACACAATCAGATACCAGCCTGCAGCAGATGTTTTGAAACCTATGATGTTATAAATTAAATCAAATGTGTTTGGAGCAATTTCGGTCTTTCCACATCATCATGAACCATAGGTTTGGCAGCTGGTGAAAGGGAGTTCCAGAGCAGATGGACAGCGTGCCAGCTTATGCCTGAGAGATATCGATCTGTTCTCTCCATGTAGCATTTCAATAAGGACAGATCATTTATGTAGAAAAATGGATACTGGGTCAACAGCTGAGAAGGCTTTGGTGATTAGACTTTGGCAATGTGCAGCATCTTCATAAAGTATGGGCTCAGAAGATAGGATGAATGTCCCTGGTGACATGGAATTTAGAATGAGGATGACAGTGTGGGACAGGGAAGTGACGGAGATGTTGAAATAATGATATCTACAAATGCATGAAAGCAGAATGAGAAGGACCAGATGTTTATTTTACTTTTTCAAGACTTCATTTGCATCCTGACAGAAGTATGCATTCATAATGTGTGTTACAGGATATTTATATGTACTGTTTCCTATATGAACCTCCCTTTGTGTAAAGTATTTCCCTTTGAAACTGACTGAAGGTTGCAAGAGAGACTAGTTCTGATGCAGAGCTGATGGGATTGGAAAAAATATTCCTGCTTAGGATCAAATCAGAGCTGATAATAGTGTCAAGAAACACCTTTATAAGCCATCTTACGTGTCTTGCAATATTTATCTGAATTACTGGCTTAACCCATAAAGACCCAGTGCTACTTTTATCAGTTCCCAAATTAAATTTTCTCTATATCTAACCTTTCTTAAGCGATTTATCACCATTTATTATATTATCTTCTTATTTCCAATATACAACAAGACAAAGTAATCTTACTTAGTCCTTAGAAATAAAACAGGGAGTAAGAAGTCATGGAAAAAAACCCAAAAAAATGTATACATATACATGACTACATCTGCACATTCGAAAAGGAGTAGGAGGAAGTATAACTTATTTAATCCTACTCCTTCTCCACACAACAGTCTATCCTTTTTAGCTTCCTATTAGCATAATATATGAAAAGTCAAGTTCCTTGGATCTCTTATGAGTAATTAGCCTCACTTATCATCACATACACACCCATACTGACATACCAGGAAAATAAATAAACGAATAATTACTGCATTTTATCAGTATAATTAAGGCATTTTCTTGTATTTAATTTACTGATCATGTAGATGTTCATAAAAACGAAGGTTAAAGTTGAGGGTTATTATATCCTAAACAGAGAAAACTGCAGAAAAGGTGACTTTTTCAATAAAATCTATCATTAACTGAACATAAACCCAGTGTCTCCATCCACTGTTAATGACCCAACTCCATGGGTTTTACTGGTGAATCAATGTTGCAGATGGTGTTACCACATTGACTACGGAGCCTCTGAACGTCCAAATGGGTCATATCTGATGACAATGAAAAGACGACAAACTGTATGATATAATATACTAATATTCACCTCTGTATTTTGCCTTTTTTTTGTGAAAATCAAGTGTTTTCCTATGTTTAATTCACTGATCATGTAGATGTTCCTAAAAGTTCAGATTAAAGTTGAGGATTATTATATCAAAAACAGAAAACTAAAGAAAAAGTTACTTTTTCAGTAAAATCTATCATTAATTGAACATAACACAAGTGTCTCCATCCACTGTCATTGATCCTGAAATGAGACTGCCAATTCATGAAAAACCCACATCTGTATCAGAAAAACCCCTTGGATCATCAGATTTAACAGTGTCTTTATTTATAGCGGTATATAACTCCATTTACAGCCATGTTTTCCAGATCGAATGCACTGACACCTAGATAGTTTTTCATGTCCCAGTGTTGGTCCTATTTTTGCCCCCAATATTTTTAATAAAAATGTATTAATTTTGGGATGGCTCAGAGCAAGTGTATGACTTTTTTACATTTATCTGAGGTCATCATTAGGTACATCCTGGGGGGAGATATGTCTAAATTTCTCTTTTATTATTGGGTCTAAAAAAGCTGGCAAAGTGCCAGATACCAAAATGAACCCAGTTTCATTGAAGCACCCATATGACAAACAGAGAAAACTGAAGAAAAAGTGGCTTTGCGGTGAAATTATCGATAATTAACTGCAAAAACAAGCATCTGCAAATACTGTCATTGATCCAACTCTATGGGTTTTACTAGTGAATCAATGTTGTAGAAGATGACGGTGTTTCCACATTCCCTACAGAGCCTCTGAACATCCAAATGGGTCATATCTGATGACCATGAAAAGATGAACTATATTTTACACCAGTTATTTACATGTATTGATAGGATTAATGGATCAGCAGGTATTAAACAGTAGATGTTTTTGATTGATGATGGATGAGTGTTTTCAGGTTTATATACTAAAAAATAATAATCAAGCATGGACATAGCTTCAGTTTGCTGAAATGTTGGGGTGGGGGGGGGGGTCCTTTGTGTGGTCATAACATCTATGTAGTCATGCACAAATGTAATTTCAGTTGGAAAATAACTGGTTTTACAGACCGCACATTTATTCAAATTTCATTAGAAGTATATTACCTTAGTTACACAAGAGGGAGTGTTATGTTTACCCATTAAATAAGCACATTGGTGTGTGTTAATTTAATGGAAACTCCGCTACCTCATAGCTGTATTGTGTAACTTTTGGCATCACCATCTGAGCAGGTGCGCATTAATACCTCAAAGTGATCGACTCAAACATCTATTACATGAAAAACCAAATAAAAACAGTTTGCTCACTTTATGTATTGACACTGTCAAAATGTACGGAATGGCATTGATCCAACAGGGATGTTTTTCAATCCCTTTAAGCGATTGCCTCCGAGAATAGCTCCCATATCAGGATCACTTTGATCAGAGATTCATTTGAACATGTACCCTCACTCTTCATAGGTTTTACCGTACATCGTAAAACCCCAGAGGTAAGTTTTGACAGACGTGACAGTTTGAGATTACCTCACTGCAGATCAGACATTCATTTTTAACCAAAAAAAATTGTAGAACATTCTGATGGCATTTGTGAGATCTAGTGTTTCGGGGTTGTATAGACAAGAATCAAAGCACGACTGATATTTAAAGATGCTTTAATGGAAACAAAGACGCTCAAGATAGTCTTCACATGCCATTTTAGATCTGACTGCAGAGCCTGTAAGACAAAGACAAGTTTCAAATTAGAGGATTAAAGCAAAATGAAGCAATGAACTATTGTACAATTAAATCTGAACTGTAAAATAACCTGTCATGCAACTTCCTGGAGCTGTGCATGAAGACGTTAGATCTCTCAAAGCAGACTGAAAACACATCAGGAACTTGGTCAATACCCACAACAACCAGTCTGGGTCAGGGATGACTGGGATCCTTTTGACTTCCTGAAGGATGATTTCGTTGAGGTACGTTCTTTAATCATTCACTGGCTCAAGAACTTGGACTAAAACAGTTGAAGGTGCATGGAGGTATCCTGTTGATATTTTTAGTGCCCTGACCGGTTGTAGTACGTTGGGGGAACATACCATCTGTGACTGTGATCATCAGGGTTGGACTCTAATGTCTGTGGTCCGTAGTGTACAATAGGTTTTTTGTGTAAAGGATATTTAATGCGTCCCGGCCCAACTCCAAAAATTGAAGGTCTAATGCTTTGGTAAGGGGTATACTCAAGTGGTTTCAAATATTTAGTGGTTATCTGTTTAAATCCATACCCAGTGGGTTGATGTTGGTGGTGAAGCCATGATGTTGGTGCCAAATGGGTATTTAAACCTGGAAAAGGCAGCGAGTCACGATTACCAGTATAAGTTCTATCTACGCTATGCCCAGGATAGGATCCAATAGGATAACCATGGTGTGTTCCTTGAGGGAAAACATACTTGTTGAATCCATCATCTTTGTGATAATGGCTTTGGGGATTTGGACGATGTCGATAATGACGGGCTGCTCCATGTCCATCGGTCTCTGTGTGAGGATGATCCCAAAAGGAGTTGTCACTTGAGCCTGACGGTACATCACTGCTTCTCCCATCATAAAAAGCAGGATTGCGGCCACCAGATGTTAGAAGCTCGTAGAGAGATCGCGTGGAGCTAGAACTGTGATGCGATTCAGAACTAGGACGCATACCCTCTGGATTCCGGCCATGACTAGATGGTGAATGAAGGTGGGGCCAGTGATACCTTTCAGATGAAATGGCAGGTCGAGAGCCACCTGGTCGGTCCGTTTCAAAACTACCGTAGTAGCTAGTACTGGGTTTGAGTGGGTCATGATGATGAAACACACTCGCAGGTGGAGAATGCGCATGGTCAAAAGCATCTGTGGAACCACCTGAATGCAGAGGCCAAGTTTGAATATTTACATGGTGATTTGTTGGGTTTGGTTGGCCAGTGTTGGATCCACTTACTGACTGTAGACCGGAGAAAGATGAGACTGGATGGTATGAAGGTTTTGGTACAACTGGCTTCAAAACATCCTGCACTGTGGAGACCGTACCATGGCCAGTTGGGTCTACAGGAACTTTGTCAGTATGGTCATGGAAATGATCCTGCCAGTGGATGTGGGTGGGTTTGGTGTGATGTCCAGGTGATATGGAACCTTGTTGAATTGGTTTAATGCCCAGGAATCCAGTACTTTTTGTTGGTTCAACTTTTCCAGTATCGCTTTTGGTGGGTTTTGGAAAATGGCCAATTGAAGGGATTGGAGGAAAGGGTAGTGAGAAGCTCAAGTTGAAGCTTGGCTTAGGAACATTATGGGGATCCTTTTTTCCATGTGGACCTTTGTTTGGAAAATCACCTGTGTTTGAAGGGCTATGGAAACTGCTCTGGATCGCCACACCGCTTGGCTTGTACAGGTGAGAATGGCCGCCAGCACCACCGGAAACTTTTGTTGGTTCTTTTTTTGGGCCAAAGTTCAGAAATGGAATATTTATGCTGAACTCAAAATTTCTGGGTTTTGGTGGCGGGTGGTTTGTGTGAAAATGGGACCTGGCATTATGTGGCGTCAAGGTTTGGTATGGACCGTGCTTCTTTTGGATCTGGAGACCATGGTTACCGAATCCCCAAGGATTTCCCTGGGGCTTTTGCCAGTTTGGATCCTGAGACTGATCGTGGGCTTTGGGCTGCATGTCCTCATGGTGGTGCCACAAAGCTCTGCTGTAGGGACGACGGCGACGAATTAAGCTGTGGTTCTCATGTGGCTGCTCTGAATCTGAGGGTCCAAAACTTCTGACTATAAGACATGACAGACATTTCAGATGCACAAATTTTCAATAAAATTATCAGAGACAAAGTAAGTCTAAAAATTGTAAGATCTCAAGTCAAAAGAGCAGGATATTATATTTTAAGACAATACATAGTAGTATGTGACCCCAGTACTGATTTTTCTTTTGTTTATGTGTTGTTTTTCCTGTCCACTATGTCTTGTTAACTGTATCACTAATAAAAAAAAATAAAAAAAATTAGAAAGTAGTATGTAACCCACCAAAGAGGGAAAAAGAATTTCATCCAATTTGCATCCCAAGAGAAAGTACTGTCAAGCCTGAAAACGCTGACTTCCTGTGTTGACCAGTGACAGATACGCCAAATTAAAGACATTATGCACTTTCAGTTAAAAATCAGATATTTCTGCATCACTAGAAATAACCAGTAAATCAAATTATTAAGCATCTGAAGACTATGGTAGGATATAAATGACATTTTACAAAACATTGCAAACAGTCCATGATGATTAAGAGCTTTTATAACAACTCAGGCACATGTTTAGTACTTCTAGGGAAAAAAAAAATAGTAATTCGAAATAAAAATCTTAATTTGTAAAGATTGAATATTAATCTGCTGTTTAACATTTAACTTCAGTATGAATCAGGTTTTGTTCTTTCAAACCTGTCTGACATATTTATGGACTTTAACACTTCTTTGTAAGTCATAAGATACAGTTGATCCAATCTGTGTATTAAATACTGATGTTTAGTGTTGTGAATGAATCGTCTTCTCTGAGTTGTCTTTTTCTGAATGAAAGGTGTGGTCTACAGGTGTCAAACATACAGCCCATGGGCCAAAACTGGCCCACCAAAGGGTCCAACCCAGCCCCTGGGATTAATATGTGAAATGCAAAAATTACACTGAAGATGAACAGTCATTTTAGTTCAGGTTCTACACTCAGCCCAATCCTATCTCAAGTGGGTCAGACCAGTCAAATACTATCATAATAACCCATAGATAATTTTAAAATAATTTTTTCCCTCTTCATTTAATGTAAAAAAAGAAAAAAAAGGAACATTATATGAAAATGTTTACATTTACAGACTCTTTTCACAAAAAAATTAATAATAATAATAATAATAATAATAATAAATTAGATTTCTATAATGCTTTTCAAGGCACCCAAAGTGCTTTACGCCATTTAATTAAAATCAAATGAAAAATGTAAATAACCTGAACAATGGGTAATGCAATTTTTACCAATATTCTGCCCGTTTCAAAATGTTGTGCATTTGTAGATCCACTGCGATCTGTAAGTTGTAATGCACATGAGTAAATGAGAAGCTAAAGGCACAAAAAAAAAGTTAGTATTGGACTTATTCTTAATGAATTTCAGTTTGATAATAGTTTATGTTAATATTTTTAGAGGATAATTTGTAGATGTAAACATTCTCATAATATAATTTTACTTTTTTCACTCTAAAAACATGGAGAAATGTTTGGAGTTGACATTATTTATAGATTCTGTTATTATTTTACTGGTCTGACCCACTTCATATCATGTTTGGCTGTATGTGAAAGGACTCTTAATTCATGAAAAAATGTAAGGCTGTATATCATTTGATTTGTATTTGATGATTTGTAATTTGACTGTTTTTACTTCAGATTATTATTCCAGTTATATCACATTTTTAGTTATCCCCCCCCCCCCCCCCCCCCTCTCTTTTTTTTTTCCTTGTGTATTGTTTATTTCTGGGGAGGTATTCACATAAGCCTTTTTTGGCTTCTATCCTCTCCTGCACAATGATGTTAATTGTTTGAATGATGTTGGTTTTTTTAAGTTTTCTCTTGCCGTTTTATGATGTGCAAATTAAAAAAAAAAAAAAAAAAAAAAATCACTGTTACATTTTACAGGTTAATAGATACAGATTGTTTGCTATAGTCTGACAACACCTTTAAGCCTTCTGTGTGCAAAGGAAAGTCCCACGTACCTCTTGGAAAAGCGACAGAGAAGCACACCTCACTCAACAAGCAGCTCAGTAATAACCTATGAAGCAAATACTGCATTTAATAGGAAATATTACAGTCATGAAAGATATAAAACAAAAGGAGATGTTGCTCCTCATACATGGATATTGTTGCAAATGTGTGGTGAATCAGTTTTAATTTTCTGTCCATTACCTTGTAATTTGGAGCCCAACAGCCATGACTGGAGCAGCGGCCTTCACAGGGTTTCCAAACAAAAACACATCCAGCAACGGAGCATACAACTGGGGGGTTGAACTCTCAGAGGCAGATGCTTTCTAAACTCCACAAGTAAACATCAGGTACGTTTACTGCTCTGACGTGATCTGAGGGAGACAGAGAATCAAGTGTGGTGGTATTCTGCTTCACACTTCCTTTTAATCTACAAGTTTGTCCTCAGTTTGCGTTTGCCACACATGGATAGGCCTCAGGTGTTTTCAATCTAGCATTTTCAGTGGGTTGAACTGGGAAGCTCAAGGACACGCACAGGCTGCAGCACACAGGTGAGACCACTAGATGTGATTGGCTCAGCAGAGAGGCAAGGCAAGGCAAGGCAGATTTATTTGTATAGCACAATTCATGCACAGGGCAATTCACAGTGCTTTACAAAAATGGAAGAGACAGATTAAAAACACACAATTATAATTAAAACATAATCAATAAAACATAAATAATAATCAATTAAAACAAAGTAAAAGAGACGAGTGCAGATAGAACCCTTTCAGTTATTATATGCACAATTGAACAGAGCCGTTTTCAGCCTGGACTTAAACATTGTCAGAGTAGAGGCTTGTCTCACATCACTGAGAGCACTGATCTGTCTCCAGAAGGTGAAAACACTGGGTTACAAAAAAAAAGGTTTTTTGCAAGTTGTCTAGGTTTTTTCAACTGAATTAGGACCATTTTGCACCGCTAAATCCAAAAATGACATCTGTTTTTCTCAATCAGGTCAGGTTTTTTTGCTTCAGAGAACTCTTCTTGCCTTTGGTCCACTGACGCAGATACTCGGTGCATGACTTGCATACCATGTGTGGCGCCCAAACTTTATCTTGGTCACCAAGTTTAATACCAAAATAAGATTGGTAAGCACACTTTATGAAACTTGTGACTTAATTCCTGTTAGGTACAATGGTGTATTCACCGCAGATGTAACAGAATACGTCAGGCTTATTTTTGCAAGATCTTCTAGTCAAAGCCATTTCATTCACCTGTAATATTAAAAAAACCATTAATCATAAGTTGGCAAAAGTAAAATCTTCAGAACTCGTTTATTGCAAGAAATATAAAAGAATTTTGTATCATACAATGTGAAAATGCCCATAAATGTAAGCAAAAATGTTAAAAAGCCAATATGTAGCATAGTTGAGAAAGTTGACCTGATTGAGCAAAATTAATGTGATTTTTGGATTCAGCACACCAAAATTATCCTAAATCAGCTCAAAAAACTGAAACAATAAATTTGTTGTTGACCAGTGTAATCAGTCTGAATGCATGGGATCAGAGCTGTAAGAGCTGATCATTCAGGTACAGAAAAAAATTATTAGAACATCAAAAGTCATCAAAAAATCTGAGGATAAGTCAGGGGTTCCCAACCTTTTTTGGCTCGTGATCCCATTTTAACATCACAAATTTCTAGTGACCCCAGACATTCAAAATGGAGACTTTTTTTTTTTTTCGCTAAAATTAATTTGTTTTTGATCTTGTAATACTTTGCTATATTATGTTGCAAATAAATGCTAATTTTAGATGACATTTAGTCTATATAATGTATATTATTATGGATGGAAGCAGAAAATCCAGGTGTAGATTACTGCACAAAGTGAGAATTTTATTTTCCTTGGTCAGGATATGTACAGTCAGTCCAGCTTGGATTTACAAGGCTGACAATTAATACTGAACAAACAAGAACTCAAACTATGAATTATGAAAGAGCTGCAGCATCTGAAACCGACCACGATGAACATTTGAAAGATAAACAGAACCACAGTGCTTCAGTTTCAGCTTCACAGTTGATCATGTCTTTTATGGATTGGGATTGTCTCTGTCAACTCACCATATATTTTTTATTAGTAATTTTTGTTTTTATCAGTTACTATAAATTTCAGGTGACCCCATTTGAATTCCAGGCAACCCCACGTGGGGTCCCAACCCCAAGGTTGAAAAACACTGGGATAAGTGTTGAATACATGATGTCACATTTGTATAAAAATGTATATTATGAAATGTGCAACCAATACAATCCTTTTTTTGCTGAGTACCTCCTCATTTGTTGACCCTGTTCAGGAGTGATGGACACATGAGGGTGAGAAAAAGAGGCAGACACAATGACTATGATAGTGATGTTTTAGGATGAGGCTGTGACAGTATATACAGTCATGGAAAAAATTATTAGACTATCAAAAGTCATCACAAACAATGGTTATTGGCTAAAATTTGCTTAGAGGTCTTATTCATGTCTTTGTGCATAAGAAATCAATATAAGTGAATCCCCAAAGGAACTTTGTAAATGCAAGTTATGCAAATGTACAGGATTTCAGTTCTGTTGCAACATGTTGATGGTCATATGAACTATGTTTTCAGGTCAAAAATGTCCAATTTCGTCACAATTAATGCTATATTTTCATGTCACAAATGGCCAAGTTATATTTGAACTGAATTTACCTGAAAAACAAATGTTCTGTTCTTTTAGATTCCCCAGTTTTTCTTACAAGATTCTATCCTACATATCACATGCTTTATTTTTACAGGTTGTAGTATGGAGTATGGTGCTGATCCGTCCTGCTTATGTTACTCCAATACATACATTAAGAATGTCACACGTCACTTTTTAAATCAACAGTTTTCTAATAATCAGCATTTTTATGAAGAAATAACAATTCTATATTGTTATTTCCTCTTTAGTATGATGATAAACTATACAATAAATAATTCTGATCCTAGTTTTTGCACAGGGATCATTTGTGGAAACGGTGACATGGCTGCCGAGCATCAGTATGATGGGATCTGTAACAACCATGTCACATCCGTCCACTGCCACATTTTGTGTTTTTGTGTCAGCTGTTATTGTTTTAGATCCACAATACTAACATTTATGAATAAGAGGAGAATTAGCAATAGTAAGTATAGAAGTTTATTACTAATAAAGTACTGGTACTGACCAGATCATCATGGGTAATGTCACGTCCGTCCACCAGCAAAAGTTTTCACATACACGTGCTATTCAAAATCCAATATTTCTGAAAATAGAGCTTCCACTGTCAAATAATATCAGTAGTCTGTGCACAAATGTGTTAGCATGATTTCAACACAGTTCTATGCATTTCTGACAACTTTTTTTTTTTTTTTTTTTTTGAGAAAAATGGCCACTCATTTGACCCCCTAAGTAAATTTTAGCCTTTTTGTAATTAAGTACTAACTCCTGTGTGTATCATGTGACTAAAACAGATAGAAAAGAAAACATGGAATGACTAAAAGCACTGTTTTTGGCAGTACAGAAGATGTAAGAACTGAAGTGATTTTGGTTATTATCAAGAAAACCATGGAAAATGGATAGATATCAGCTCTGAAATTAAACTCTTATGAGCTATTTTTGTCGTTATTATTATATTTGTCCAAACAAATGTACCTTTAGTTGTACCAGGCATTAAAATGAACAAGAAATTGAAGAAAATAAGGGTGGTCTAATCATTTTTTCCACGACCGTAAGTATTAGAGTGAAATCAAGCTGTTCTATTTTTTTCCCCAATATATTTTACTGGTTATCTCCATTTTTGAAAACAACAAACAGATAGAATATTTGGGCTCATAGACAAACATTTGTAGGTGGAAGTCTCAGAGATAACAAAACTAACATGACATGAGTAAATATCCATAAGGCAGGTTTCTAACATGTCAACAAACCTTCTTATAAAAACAGCACCTTATCCAAAACAAGTATGGCATTAAAAGGTCAATTTTTATGAAACACAATGCTTCTATTATGTAAAATATGGTAAAAAAAAACAAACAAACAAACAAGCAAACAAACAATGGATAGATATCAGCTCTGAAATTAAACTCTGCTAAATGTATCTGCACCATGGTAGGTTGTACATTTATTATTTGAGTCACAGTTTTTCTTTTGTTTTCACTGATTTTCACTCTAACCTGATGCTGTGGAAAATAAAAGGTCAAGGAAAAAAAGGCTTTTCATCCTTTTCCCAGACAAAACATCATGCTCTTTGTGTGTTTCCAACTACTTACAGTGTACATCTCAAGTGTTTCTATATTCTGTACATAGTGACATCAGGGTTCAGTCCACTTAAGTAGCAGTATTGTGTGAAAGTAGCATTTATTTATATTTGCAGAACCTACGGTTGAGGAAAAAATTCTTAGACCATCAAAAGTCATCAAAAAAAAAAAGGTTATGCAATCAAGTACTAACTCCTGTGTGTATCATGTGACTAAAACAGAAAAGAAAACATGGAATGCCTAAAAGCACTGTTTTTGTCAGAGATAGATATTGGAAGAACTGAAGTGATTTTGGTTATTATCAAGAAAACATGAAAAATGGGTAGATATCAGCTCTAAAATTAAACTCTTATGAGCTATTTTTTGTTGTTATCATTATATTTGTCCACACAAATGTACCTTTAGTTGAACCAGGCATTAAAATGAACAAGAAATTGAAGAAAACAAGGGTGGTCTAATAATTTTTTCCACGACTATATATTAATGGAAGATAAGGATATAATCCAGTGTTTTTGAATATATAATAGTGACGTTTCGATACCATGGATTTCCTTTTCCGATCTGATACTGAGTAAAATTGTGGCTGGTATTAGTGATACCAATCTGATACCAATACTTAGTACAAATGCACTTAATATCTGGAAAATCCCCCTAAAAATAATGCATTTGAAATCATAACTTCCTAAAGAATACAAGACATGAGAGTAATTATTGTTTAATTATTAAGAACTATTATAAAAATGAAGGCTTGCATATTAATTCGCATTACATGAATGTGTTAATAGTTTAGCTGTTTTCCACTGTGTTCCTGATGTACATTACCTCAAATAACTGAAGTATCAAAAGTATCGATATTTTGATTTTGAACTTAAGTAATTTTGCTTATTATCAAGAAAACCATGGAAAATGGATAGATATCAGCTCTGAAATTAAACTACTATGAGCTATTTTTGTTGTTATCGTTATATTTGTCCAAACAAATGTACTTTTAGTTGTACCAGGCATTAAAATGAACAAGAAATTAAAGAAAACAAGGGTGGTCTAATAATTTTTTCCACGACTGTAAGTAAAATACTGCATTTCGTCAGCATAGTTTTTTTCCTCATAATTAGATCTTCTTTCTTTATCTGTGCTGTTAATCTGTGAAATGATGGTTTTAGTGAGACGATATTCACAGAGGTCTTCATTATGGATTCTTCCTGTCTTCTGCAACATTTATGTCCCAGTTTCTGTAGAACGTTATCCTTAAATACTCCTACTGACAATTTTTCAGTTGTTTTTGATGGAAGAGAAAGATTATTCAAATGCAAAAAAACCCAAAAAACCCTACGGCAAATCCACATTAAGATCCTCTTCACATAATCTTCTAAATACTGCACCACGAAATATTATATACAGTATTGGAAGATATGCTTTTACAATGTATTTCATGACGGATTACTGAATACATGACCTTTAATGTAATTTACAATATATTAATTAGATTTTCAGTGAGAGTATTTAAGATAATTTGAATTATTTGAGCATTGTCTTACATTTCATTGGATGAAACAGTGTGATTGAACGCTCCATGCTTATATAACGACTGCCTAAAGTAAACTGAACCAGGAGTCACTTGCTGAATAATGAACACTTGCTATCTATGCACACGAAAACACAAAAGAAGTGTGATTTTTTTTATTCTCCAAGTGAGGGTGAAAACCAAAGAGGTGTAATGTACAGTGCTGCAGTAGAGCATTTATTTTCTCTGTTTCTGAAATCCTCTCATTTCACAGGAAAAACATTACATACACATAACAATAAAATACATATACTGTTCAGTTGAACATGTAACTTTATTGCCCACTTTAACTCCATCCATGTGTCATGTATAAACTGCACATTGTGTATTGAATCCACATTTTTAACCCTTTCATGCATAACATCCACATTTATGGACACATAGTTTCAGCTCACTTTCCAAAGGGTTCTAAAGGCAATATTCTCCAAACCACAGGTGGGCAGTCTCTATAGACCCTAAGCAATACGATGAATAAAAGTATCGCCTTAGTTTTAGAATTTGGACTGCTCTGTGATCTCATAAAGTTAATCTCCTAAGACTCAGCTATGGGTTTTCTGTCCATGTTTATGGACAAGAGTTTCACAGCTTTATATGAGAAAAAAAAAAAAAAATCTGTCCACTGCAAAGGACATTCCATAAAGATTTTTAAAAAAATGCATCTGAAACAACTGTTGCATCATGATGTTTCCATTATAGGCAAGTATTTACTTAAAAAAAGCCAAAACTTGTATTTTACTGGGTCTCCGGAGGTTAAATATCTTCTTGATAAAACCAAATTAAAAAAAAAAACAACTCAAAATGCAAAAATGATTGTAGCTTAAACACAAGCTACCATTAAAACTAAAGTTGTCCTCCAAAGAGGGGTGGTGATAGTGGGTTAATAAATAAATAAATAAATAAATTAAAAAAAAAAAAAAAAATAATAATCATAATAATAAATAAAATAAAAATTAAACAAGAAAAAAAAAAAAATATATATACAATTTATATATATGTACACAATTATAATACATTTGAACTTTAGTCTAATTTTGAGTAATAAAATCAATCTTTTTTTCATAATTCATGCATGAAAGGGTTAAACTGTACTTTCAAGTATAAGCAGCATTCCACTACTCCACACTGTTAATGCAAAATATTATAATTATTGTGGAATATGGAAGCATTCTTTGGGCTGCCAGTCTGTCACGCAATAAGTTTGGAACTGCTCAGTTGGTTGATTTGAAACTCTGACCATCTCAGTCTGACCACGGCCTAAAGGAAACTTGCATTATATGAGTTAGAAAACAGCCCTGGAACATAACCAACCTTAACACTCTAATGTTGTAATGAGACTCCTAAGTTCAAGCAGCCATGTGGTTTGTGAGGTCACAACAGCCTCAGCCTTTTATCACCCAAATCTAGTCCGTTCATCCTTCGGTTGAAGTGAATGTTTGTGCCAAATTAGGAAAAAATCCCTCAAGATCTTTGTGAGCTGTCACATCCATCTCAGGCATCGGGACTCAGCTTTGACCTTTGACCTATGGGCATCAATTATATTGTCAGTCCGCATGAATTTTTGTACCAAACAGTTTTTTCTTTGAAGAATGAAAAGACATGAGGCTAAAACTGGCTTGACCTTTGTCTACATTTTCTTCTGGAGAGGTGTCATGGATGCATCCAAAAAAGGGAATTACCATCTTGTTGTTTTTGGACAAATTAAGTGTCAGTTTCCATTCATGTCTGTCCAGACTTATCTTCTATATATAGTGAAGACTTGAGTTAATTGTGTATTTCCTGGTGAAATCCCTCTTATTTCCTTCTTAACTAACATGTGATTTCACTGAATCATCCAATGAGAACTAAATTGTCTGCACTTACAATCTAGTTGTTTTTTTTTACAGAATTTTTACAGAATAATCACCAAAAGTGGTTTTACAGAACACTGTGACTTTTGATTGTTTGGATATAAAATGTCATGATTTGATTATTTTATCTTATGACACATTTGTGTGACTTTTGTACCATCCCTGAGTGCAACATAATATCTGTTCCAAATAAGAATAAATTCCATCTGACTGTTCCTAAGATTCACACACACATTCATTAGAACTGAGCAGACATACAGCTGAACAGACAAATAGGAAGACAGCCTGAGAACATAATGCCTCTGGCCACAGATTTCACCAGCTTGGAGGCATAACTAGACCACATTAGCATCAGTAGTTCAACTTCCAGTTTGGCTGCATCGCTCATGGCACACTTTTCTCCCAGAACACATATTTCTGCTTTACTCTAACTTTAGGGAAAATCGTTTTTGTTGGTTTATATATGGATACTAGTTTTTGGCAAGATAGTAGCTTTGCATCATCTCCTGTTATTTTTAGGTTTTAAACCACCATAGGCACTGCAGTTTCCAGTCGACTCAAAAAACACTTCAGTTTGAAGCCAAGTGACAACATCCACCCTGAGTGTGAACTATATCATTTCAGTTCTGCATCACAAAGTCACATAACCCATAAAGACCCAGTGTAACTTTTGTGTCTGTTCACAAATGAATATTTCTCTGTATTTAACTTTTCTTAAGTGATTTATCATAATTTTTGTAAATATTATCCTCTGTATTTTGCATTTTTCAGTGTAAATCACGTATTTTCCTATATTTAATTCACTGATCACGTAGATGCTCATTAAAGCTCAGAGTAAATTCAAAGGTTATTGTATCAGAAACAGAGAAGACCGAAGAAAAAGTGACTTTTTCAGCAAAGATATTATTCTGTTGCACTCAGGGATGGTGCAAAAGTCACACAAATATGTCATAATCCCAGTGTCTCCATCCACTGTAATTTATCAAACTCCATGGGTTTTACTGGTGAATCAGGCCCAGTTTACACAACAATGCTCTTGGGTGATAGCGACATGAAATATTTTATCAGATGTGTCTTTTTTTTTCGACAGTAACAGCATTTTTGGGTGTTGAAAACACAAAAAAGTGAAACCACCTTCCAGAGTAGAAATCTTAAAAACGCTCCGTGGCCAACCCTGGTCCTGGAGAGCCACAATCCTGCATATTTTAGAAGTATCCCTCTCCCAACACACCTGATTCAAATGAAAAGTCTATCATCCAGCTCTGCAGAAGCCTGATAACGACCGTCAGGTGTGCTGGAAGAGGGAAACATCTAAAACATGCAGGATAGTGGCTCTCCAGCACCAGGGTTGGCCACCCCTGGTCTAAAGGGTTGAAAACGGAAAACTGTGTTTTTCTGTCGTGTTGAGTTTACATCACAGGCACGCGCCAGTACAGGAAAACAACAACATGTTGGATTATTTCACTGTGACAGACCTTCAAGTGGTGTTAAGCAGTAACTCCACCTCCTCATCTGTCCAAAATTGTCAGTTTTTGTGCGTTGCTTCGTCATGTTCTCTTTCCTGTTTTGTGATTACATTTTGTGCTTGGAGAGAAAGTTGAAAGGTTCTACACAGGTGCTTGGTCTTGGTGGTGGTGATGCCACCTGACGTGCATACTACATTGATAATAGAAAATTTCACACACTTTTGCGTGTCTGTCTGCATTCAGATTTTTCCTGCAAAACGCATGCCTAAGCATGGAATTAAATGTGAGAACGCAATGCCACTTTCACGTTTTCGGTTTAGATCATTACCTTCTAAACCAGTGTTTTACAACCTTGGGGTCGTGACCATCGTGGGGTCGCCTAGAATTCAAATGGGGTCACCTGAAATTTCTAGTAATTGAAAAAAAATTTTATTTATTTTTTTTTAAATTGCTAATAAAAAAATTGTTTTTAATGATTCAATATATATTTCGTTGTAATAAAAACACCACACACTTTTACTAATAAAAATTCAGTTCAAATAAAATGCAGGATCTAATATCTGAGAGGGCATATCTTGATTGACCTGATCATGTGACCGTATGTATTTCTACACTTCAACCTGCCTGGACACAGGCAGAAAACCGAACCAAACAGAGAATGGAAAGATTTCTTCACCCTCTTGGCCCTGCTAAGACATCTCCAAGAGAAACTGAGAAGCAGACACCAAAAAGGTGCATTCTATACAATATATAGCCTAAATATCATCCAAAATGAACATTTATTTGCAAAATAATATAGCAAACTATTACATGATCATAAACATATTATTTTTAGCAAAAAAAAAAAAGTCTCTGTTTTGAATGTCTGGGTTTGCCAGATATTTGTGCTGTTAAAATGGGGTCAAAAAGGTTGGGAACCACTGGTCTAAACGTAGCCTCAATGTTGTAGAAGATGACAGTGTTTCCATGGTAACTACAGAGCCTCTGAACGTCCAAATGGGTCATATCTGATGACCATGAAAAGATGACAAACTGCATTTTACACCAATTATTTACCTGTATTGTGGTTCACAGTTTAGATCAGTGGATGCTTTTGGTGGCTCATGGTGCCTCCTACTATTTTAGAACAAAATTGTGTTGTAGCATTTAGGAGACGTGCAGCCTGTGGTCAAGCCTGCAAATGTCAAAAACCACATTTGCATGCACGCTAAGCCAGCAGGCTGTGTTTGGTACACAGCTCCAAACAATACAAGTCAGTGAAGCATTACAGATTGAACCCCAGACTCAGTCATGCTTTTTACCACAACAAACTGAGCACCCGCCGTTCTGACTTAATGATGATGGATCTCCTCAAGGTGTTTACTTGTTTATTTTTTGCTTCTTTATTTGTTTGTCCTTTTATTTGCCCCTGAGAGTGTGCAGCAGTGGAAGGGGGGGGTGAAGACTTCTTGCTTAACGAGATTGATTTTAACAAGCGCAGCATCTTCTGCACAGCGGCAGGTGAAGCTGAAAGTAGAGTCCCTACGGCATAGTAAAGATGACAAATAGTGTAGTTTGATAGACTTTACTACTCCCCTACCATTACCCACTTCTCTCAATTATTTCAACATGTCATCTATCATAACAGTAAACAGTAAAAGTAACCAAATATGGGAGCTGAAAGGCAAGCAGAGATAATAAAATGCGATGGCTGACAAACAATTAAAATACAGTTGCAAGGTGAAAAATATGAGGCAAGAAATTAAATATTATGAGCCTCATTGTCAAAATTAAGAGGAGTTAGGGGGTGATTCACTTAAACATTACTGTAATATTGAAGAATCATTGAGTGTATGACCTCATTTAAGGGAAGCAGGGACTCTAACTTATAAATAAGTACACATAAAGATGATTAATGAGGAAACAAATAACAACAGGACAGTTAAAAATGAGAGGAGTAATTGAATTTGTGGCACAGTTTTAAATTGGTCCATAGGGGCAGTTGTTTTAATGTGTGCTTTAAATGTTCCAATTGTGTGCAGCACAAAAACTAAAAGTCAGATAATGACTATGGGACCATTTTAATATGGAGGTGATGTATGATTCATGTCGCCATTAAGGGCTTTAATGCTACGTAGAAACCTATGCTGGTCACGTTGTACTCTTAAAGGTGCCCATCCAAGCTTTTCATGCAAGAGGCAATGATGCATTAGATTGTTACCAGCAATGAATCCTAGGACAGAGTGATAAAATGAATCTATTCACAAAGTGCTTTAAGGTGTGTTTATAAGTAGCATCATCATAACTTTAGACAAAAGAGAAGATGGTCATTGTCAATAATGATGATAAAATGATAAATGATAGGTAAAAAATGATAAATATGCTGTAATTATTGAAGAAAATTGTTGAATTGTTGAGTATGTTTGTATGATCGTACTGCCTTGATCATATTGTTGTGTATAATTCAATTACTGCATTATGTATTTGTTGTGGTTCAGTGTTAAAATTAGGAAAAATGTATTGTTTGATTGTTGTATTAAGTTAGCGATAAAGGTGTAAAAGCACTTGAGGGGTAGGATTAAATAAGTTTACACTTTTTCCTACTCCTTTTTGACCATGCAAAATTCAGACTTACTTGAAGATAGATTCCATTCATTTAAATGTTATTTTGTTTTTGTCTTAATTTGCTTCGTTTTGTTTCACTTTGTTTCTTTGCATGTTTGAAATAAATAAATAAATAAATAAATAAATAAATAAATAAATAAATAAATAAATAAATAAATAATTGTAATTTCTTTTTAACAATGACAACATAACTTTGACATCTATGGTCTTAAAGATCTGCTTAAAGGGTCAGTGTGTAACATTTAGTCCCATCTAATGGTGATGTTACAGATTACAACCAAATGACCCCCCCCCCCCCCCCCCCATACCTCCCTTTAAGAGGTCCTCATCAGAATCAGGGTTTTGTTTGTTGTTAGTTAAGAATATATTAATTTTTGTCAGTTTCTGGACTTTATTGCAATTCTGAAATGACTAGAGTGTGAAAATACTGACTTTCTAAATGGGACAGATAATGCATCATTTACAGTCATAAAGTCGTTATCTTCTTTTGTTTAATGGCAGGTGCCCTTGTGGTGCATTACAGTCGCCTACTATGATGGAGTGAAGCCAGCAGTCCTCTGTTTACCCTGGAAATACAGAAAAAAGATGTAGTCTCTGATGTAGACAACCAACTATAAGTAAGTAGATTTGCACTGGTACTAATTACAGTGATATACACTGCCCTTATCTTATCTTATCTTATCTTATCTTATCTTATCTTATCTTATCTTATCTTATCTTATCTTATCTTATCTTATCTTATCTTTATCTTTATCTTTATCTTATCTTATCTTATCTCACCTCACCTCATCTTTATCTTATCTTCTCTCATCTTATCCTATCTTAATTTATCTTATCTCACCTCACCTTTAACTTATCTCACCTCACCTTTATCTTATCTTATCTTATCTTATTTTATCTTATCTTATCTTATCTTATCTTATCGTATCGTATCGTATCGTATCGTATCGTATCGTATCTTATCTTATCTTATCTTATCTTATCTTATCTTATCTTATCTTATCTTATCTTATCTTATCTTATCTTATCGTATCTTATCTTATCTTATCTTATCTTATCTTATCTTATCTTATCTTATCTTATCTTATCTTATCTTATCTTATCTTATTTCGCCTCGCCTCGCCTAATTTCATCTCATCTCACCTCATCTGTATCTTGTCTTATCTCATCTCATCTCACCTCACCTCACCTCACCTCACCTCACCTCACCTCACCTCACCTTACCTTACCTTACCTTACCCTACCTTACCTTACTTGGGTAGTATTTTTTCCAGCACACAAAACTAACACGTTGCTTTTTGTAACTGAAATGAGACAATAACCTGCAAACACAAGGTAACACCAGCTCCAACTCTTATGAACAACATAACAACAACACGACATGAGTATTTGTTTCCATGGCGATAGGTCTGGTGGTGACCATGAGTCTAGAACACTTATAGTTGCGGAAAAAAGTATTAACCCACCCTTGTTTTCTTCAATTTGTTGTTCATTTTAATGCCTGGCACAACCAAAGGTACATTTGTTGGACAAATATAAAGATAACAACAAAAACAGCTCATAATAATATAATTTTAGAGCTGATATCTGTCATTTTACATGGTTTTCTTGATAATAACCAAAATCATTTCAGTTCTTACGTCAATATCTATGGCATTGTACTGACAAAAACAGTGCTTTTAGTCATTCCATGTTTTCTTTTCTGTCTGTTTTAGTCACATGATACACAATGGAGTTAGTACTTGAATGCATAACCATTGTTTTTGATGACTTTTGATGGTCTAATAATTTTTCCCATGACTGTATATAGCAGTGGTTCCCAACCTTTTTTGGTTCTTGACACCATTTTAACATTACAAATTTCTGGTGACCCCAGATATTCAAAATGGAGAATTTTTTTTTTTGCTAAAATTAATTTGTTTTTGATCATGTAACAGTTTGCTATACTATGTTGCAAATAAACGTTAATTTGGAATGACATTTAGTCTATATAATGTATATTATTATGGACGGAGGCAGAAAAGCCAGGTGTAGATTACTGCACAAAGTGAGGATTTTATTTTCCTTGGTCAGGATATGTACAGTCAGTCCAGCTTGGATTTACAAGGCTGACAATTAATACTGAACAAACAAGAACTCAAACTATGAATTATGAAAGAGCTGCAGCATCTGAAACCGACCACAATGAATATTTGACAGATAAACAGAACCACAGTGCTTCAGTTTCAGCTTCACAGTTTGTCATGTCTTTTATGGATTGGGATTGTCTCTGTCAACTCACCATATATTTTTTATTTGTATGTTTTTATTTTTTATCAATTACTAGAAATTTCAGGCAACCCCATTTGAATTCCAGGTGACCCTACATGGGGTCCCGACCCTAAGGTTGAAAAACACTGGTATATAGGGAGTAGTATATAGTGTACAGTGTACTTCCTAAGTATTGGCTTGTAATTAAATCGACATTTTAAGTAATATGCAAAAACATGTTGAAGTGAGTCAGAAACAAGGTTATAATAGTTTTGGATTTTTCATTATAGTTTAGGTTTAGTTAGTTTTGACTTTTTTTTCTCTAATTCAGTTAGTTTTAATTTGTTTTTAGAGCAGGTTTGCTAGCTTTTATTAGTTTTTGTTTTTTTGTAAATGCTCAGTTTTAGTTTAGTTCTAGTATTAGTTTTAGTTTCTTCATATCTTTTATCTTCTTCGCCGTCATATTCAAATAAATTCTATGCAGGACTCTGCTGCTTTCTCCCTACTTTAGTCTCCATGTTTCCAGGTAGAGTGGGAACGAGAAGACGAAAACCACAAGTGACGAGAAGTGACGGACCATGTATGGTGACACTAGCTAAAATTGCTCGAGCAAAATAAATCGATTTTGTATCAATCCGACACTGACAAAGACGAAAACGAAGGGAATTTTATCCATAATTTTTATCTGTTTTAGTTCGTTTTATAAGCACACAACATAGTTTCAGTTAGTTATAATTTTTTTCTTTTAATTCTAGTTTTTATTTATTTCAGTTAACGAAAATGTTTTTTCAATTCTAGTTTTCGTCATTTCGTTAGTTTTCGTTAAAGACCACAACCTTGGTCAGAAATCATTAAAAACTACAGTGACAGAGAGAACGACGGACGCCTTCAGTAGGTAAAGCATCGTGTGAGACGACGAGGCAGCGTAACTGAGTCTGAGGCTCTTTTTTTTTGTCGTTGTTTGTTTTGTCTTGCCATCAGCACCGATGCTCAACAGTCATTTGTTTGGCCTTTGCTTTCCCTTTACGAACTCCCGTCTGCTTCTCCTCCTGATTGATTCCCCTCTGCTCTGTGTCATCCTGCTGTGGATGAATGATGTTGTTTTCCTCTCTGACAGCCGGTCAATACCTCATTTTGTTTCATTTTCAGATACTTCATGCTGTGTGTGTGTGTGAGAGAGAGAACTTTAACTCCTTTGTGTTTTTGCTGTTTGTAATTATTTGCATATTTTGGACGAACCACTCTTGCTAATTGCACAACTGATTAGGACCACATCCTCTGACTCGATTGTGTTGATTTATACAGTCCTGCTGGTGTGTACGCTTGTGAGACAGCAAACGCTTGTATCTTTATGTATGTGCAGAGTTGTCATGATCAGCAGCAGCATAGTGAGTGGGACTGAGTGGGTGTTACGCTGGAATAATGATGACAAAGAGCCACCTGTCAGAGCTTGGGCGCTTTCAGAATGTCATTTCACACTGAATGGGTAATCAGGTCAGCGGTGTGCGCATTGGAAGACTGCAGAATTAAGGGCTTCTCAAACTTTTTAATGTCAAGTATCCTCTTGTAGACGCAGGGAAACTTGCATGGGGGAAAATAATATGGTATAGCAGACCTGTCTGAGAGAGAGATGCTTGAATTATTAGATTTAGTGCTGCACAAAGGAGTGTGCATGATAGAATAATGAGATGGAAACAACAGGTAGACCACATTTTCCGTGCTCTATTCTCTGCTGACAAATTACATGGGTGCTACCTACCGACTGATGAGGTACTCCATTTAAAGTGAATTGTGTCTAATTAACCCTTTCATGCACAAATTATGAGAACCTTAATCAAAATTTTTTCCTGAGTGTTTTTATTTCTCTTTAGGCATGAAAAAAACAACGCGATTGAAAAATTTCTTCTGAAAAATAAATAATAAAAAAATAATAAATAAAAATAATTTTTAAAAATGTAAAATATGCATGAAAAAATAATGGGAAAAAAAAAAAAAATCTTATGAACCTATCTTTCATGAAGCTGCAAAAATGTCCACTCAGCTGAACACCACACGTTTAATTTTTGACGCACAGAAACATGTATTTACTGATAAATTGTGTGAAAACTATGGGGAGGGCTTGTGATTCTGGGGTTTTATGCGCAGGAGAGATCTACATAATGTTACCAATTCATGTCAGAAAAGATATGTAGTGTCTTAAAACTTTAATAAAGATATGTGTAAAAAAACAAAAAAAACCCCGAAAAGAACAACAAAATCCATGAATATACAAGAGAACAGCTGTAGAATAACTGTCCACTGTAGTGACCACTATGCATGAAGGGGTTAAATATGAAATAATAACTTTTCTATTGTTGACTCACTGTTTTCCTCCACAAAACGAAGCATCTTTCTACAGACAACCAACAAATATCCCGAAGAATAAAACTTCAGAAGATTAGACAATTAAAAGATCAGCGTATGCGCAGTGAGAAAATATCGATAGTGAACATAATGTTTTTGTAGTCAGTGTTGAAAGTGGTACAAAATAATGTGTAACTGACAGCAGCTACTAATTACTTTGAATAACCCTTCTGTGTGGACATGTATGTTAACCCTGTAAAGCCTGAACCATTAAATCATTGACAGAAAATTCCAGTTCTTTGAAACCAGAGCCTTTATTGGTTCTTCTGAGCAACCAAAAAAAAGTGTTTTTTAAATATAAAGTTCCATGTATGAGTTTCAATTTTGTATCATATTTCATACATCAGGTCTCAATGGTCAAATATTATTATTTTAGAACAAACAAAAACATAATACAACACAAACATGTCTAACAAATTGGTAATTCCTTTTCAAAATTGTCAAAGTTCTTCCTCCTTCCTCATTAATGACAGTCTTGTAGTGTCACTGGAAAGGCCTCTAGAGAATGAATGCCTCTCCCCCGGTGGATTATCTGTATATTACATGTATCTAATTGTATACATCAGGTTTTTCAAGAAAAAAAATATCATACTGATCATGTAGAGGGCTTCAGAACTCATGTGTCGAATTTGATACATTCTGCATTATACAGGGTGAGTCAGAAAAAACGCTCTTTTCATTTAAAGAAATTGTACCACTGAAATGGAAATGCTTATTTTTCTTTTGATTATACAGTCATATTGATGTGGTTATTGAGCATGTCTGGCGATTGAATCATTGATTTATGGCATAGCATAACAGAGGGAATGTCCATTGTTTATTGTGCACCGAAATATCTGCCAACACAGTTTATGCCACCGTGAATGAAATTGAAATTGTCAACCATTACAGCATGTTTACTCGCCATCAAAATGTTTTGTCTCAACGAAGTCGTCCGGCACGACCTTCAACCTGGCTACCATTCAGATTGATGCAAATCTGTGCTCGTTGTCGCATCTCTAACACAGCTCTTCTCGCCATTTGTGTTCGTCGTAGGGCTTGGATTTCAGCCGTGATGCGATTTCGGAGTTCCTGAAGAGTTTGTGGAACAGTCTGATACACACGGTTTTTAAGATACCCCCACAAGAAAAAATCAAGAGGGGTCAAGTCCGGGGATCTAGGTGGCCACTCTCTCTCCTGACCCAAACAGACAGCTCGATGAGGAAATAATACCTGCAATCGCTGTGGTCTTGCCATGATGAAAACTCCCTGGGCACTGTCATGTAGGCCTATGTCCTGAGTGTGAAAGCAAAGCCCCGACTCCTGTAATTGTTGTCAATTTCAAGTTTGTTCACTGTGGCATACATTGTGTTGGCAGGTATTTCAGTGCCCAATAAACAATGGACCTTCTCTCTCTTATGCAATGCAATAAATCTATGACTACATCACCAGACATGCTCAATAACCACATCAATATGACTGTATGGTCAAAAGAAAAATCAGTGTTTCCGTTTTAGCAGTACAATTTCTTTAAATGGAAAGAGCGTTTTTTCTGACTCACCCTGTAGGGTTATCAGGTCGCTGTTTTGCTTCCATGGGTGAATAGCTGTTTGTTTCTATATGTCAGCCCTGTGATAAACTAATGACCAGTTCAGGCTCTCTGGCCCCTTGTGACCTTACAGACAATTAAATGATAACAGAAAATGAATGAATAATAAGCTTGTTATCTGTCAGTTTTGTCTTAATGCATAAAGACCCAGTGGGAGTTTTGTGGCAGTTCCTAAATTATTTTTTCTCTCTATTTAACCATTCTTAACTGATTTATCATCATTTAAAAAAAAAAATAAAAAAATATCTTCTGTATTTAGCATTTTTTTTGTGTTAATGCTGTATTTTCCTATATTTAATTTCCTATATTTAAGTTAGATGTTCATAAAAACTTACAGTAAATTCAAAGATTATTATATCAAAATAGAGAAAACTGAAGAAAAAGTGATTTTTTTCTGCAGAATATATCAATAACTGAACATAATCTAAGTGTGTACATCCACTGTCATTGATCCAACTCCATGGGTTTTACTGTGTATCAATGTTGTAGAAGATGACAGTGTTTCCACGGTAACTATGGAGTCTTTGAACGTCCAAATGGGTCATATCTGATGACCATGAAAAGACGACAAACTATATAATATAATATATAATATAATATACTAAAATTATCCTCTGTATTTTGCCTTTTTTCAGTGAAAATCAAGTGTTTTCTTACATTTAATTCACTGATCATGTACATGTTCATAAAAGTTTAGATTAAAGTTAAGGGTTATTATATCAAAAACAGAGAACACTAAAGAAAAAATTACTTTTTCAGTAAAATCTATCATTAACTGAGCATAACACAAGGTGTCTCCATCCACTGTCATTGATTCTGGAATGAGACTGCTGATTCATGAAAAACTCATGTCTGGATCAGAAAAACTCCTAGGATCGTCAAATTTAACACAGTGTCTTTATTTATAGTGGTATATAACACCATTTACAGCCATGTTTTCCAGATCGAATGCACTGACACCTAGGTAGTTTTTCATGTCCCAGTGTTGGTCCTATTTTTGCCCCCAATATTGTTATTAAAAATTTATTAATTTTGGGATGGCTCAGAGCAAGTGTATAACTTTTTTGCATTTATCTGAGGTCATCATTCGGTACATCCTAGGGGGAGATATGTCTAAATTTCTCTTTTATTATTGGGTCTAAAAAAAACTGGCCAAGTGCCAGATACCAAAATGAACCCAGTTTCATAGAAGTACCCATATGACAAACAGAGAAAACTGAAGAAAAAATGGCTTTTTCAGCGAAGATATCGATAATTAAATGTAAAAACAAGCATCTACAAATACTGTCATTGATCCAACTCCATGGGTTTTAATGGTGAATCAATGTTGTGGAAGATGACAGTGTTTCCATGGTAACTACAGAGCCTCTGAACGTCCAAATGGTCAAATCTGATGACCATAAAAAGACGATAAACTGTATTTTTACACCAATTATTTACATGGATTGATAGGATTAGTGGATCAACAGGTATTAAACAATTTAGATCAGTAAATGCTTTTGTTCACCAGCGGATATTTGGGTTTTTATGGGTTAAAACAGAAGAGGATGAGGAAGATGTACACCACAGTATCAGGTATTCGTTTAGATTGAACAAATGCAGATACAGTCATTTCGTGTCGCATTACGTGCTGTTGCTAAGATTCCGAGTGCTTTTCCACACTCAAAAGTGCCTGAAAGATGAGAGTGTGTGTATGTGAGGACATATTACCATATTTCATGCTTCACTTCGACATGAAAAAAGGCTTCAATTATCAGGCTCTCCTCCTTGGGTTAATAGTATCTCGGGGAAACATTCCCAACAGGATTAGTGCAAAAACCTTTCCTGTCCTCAGAAAGGTAATGTCTCACAAGCTTTAACACCTACATGTCATAGTCCTCTTTTGAATATGTGAACAAACAGGTAACAGGACACTACTCCGTTATGCAATAATTTTCTAGGAGGGATTTATTGTCCACTGACATCTACCTCAGCTAAGACACCCTGTATCTTATTTTCCACTTCATAACCACCTGCTAAAGAAAAGCAAGATCGCACTGATTGTATTTGGCTATATTACTGTAATGCAACCAAAAAGAATCACAATTAACCCATAAAGACTCAGTGCTACTTTTGTGGCAGGTCCCAAATGAATTTTTCTTGTAACTGATTTATCACTAATTTATTTAATAATATTATCCTGTGTATTTTGCGTTTTTTACTTTTATTCTCTGGCATTTAACTCTACGTGAGTTGTGTGGTCCTCTGTGTCTTTTATCTATCTATCTATCTATCTATCTATCTATCTATCTATCTATCTATCTATCTATCTATCTATCTATCTATCTATCTATCTATCTATCTATCTATCTATCTATCTATCTATCTATCTATCTATCTATCTATCTATCTATCTATCTATCTATCTATCTATCTATCTATCTATCTATCTATCTAGATTGATTTTATTACTTTTAACTGTTTGATTTTATTGTTTTATTTAGAGCATTGCTGTAGTTTTATGTACTTATTTATTTGTTTTTAGTATTTCTTTTAATTGTTTTATTGTTTTTATGATGTTCAGCACTTAGGAAACATTCTTGTTGTTTAAATGTGCTATATAAATAAAGTGGATTGGATTGGATTGGATTGGACTGGATTAGATTTTTTGGTGTAAATCATGTATTTTTCTATATTTAATTCACAGATCATGTAGATGTTAATAAAAACTCTGAGTAAATTCAAAGTTTATTATATTAAAACAGAGAAAAATGAAGAAAAAGTTACTTTTTCAGCCAAGATATTGCTAACTGAATGTAAAAACATTGTGTCCATCCACTGTCATTGATCCAACTCCAAGGGTTTTACTGGTGAATTAATGTTGTAGAAGATGACGGTGTTTCCATGGTAACTACAGAGCCTCTGAACATCCAAATGGGTCATATCTGATGACCATGAAAAGAAGACAAACTGCATTTTACACCAATTATTTACATGTATTTATAGGATTAGTGGATCAACAAGTATTATACAGTTTTAGATCAGTAGCTGGTTTTGGTTGACGGTGGTTGTTTGGGTCTTTATGAGTTAAATTCATACTTTGTTGTGTTATTTATCAGCTGTGCATCCTGGGAAGACACTGAATTCCACTTCTGGGGCTAAGGCTAAAAAAAGCTTGGGAACCTCTGGTTAGGATTAAGAAAATGTTACAATTTGGTGGAAGTGTTACTCACTTTTTAATCCCACATTTGCAGATGTCTCCTTTATTTTCTGCTTTTTAAGCCGTGAGATCATTTTCTGATGATGATATCTGATGACCATGAAAAGATGACAAACTGCATTTTACATCAATTATTTACATGTACTAATAGAACAATAAACAGTTTACATCTGTTGATGGTTTGTGTCACCAGTGGCTGTTTGGGTCTCTATGGGTTAAAGTTTCCTGCTTCTTTATGTGAAACTAAGCACATACTAAACTTAAAATATTTATGAGTTTACTTAAAATACATTGCAATTTTAAATGATATTCAACTTTTCCTTCAAACTTCGATTTCTCTCATATTTTTTTATGCTCATTCCCTACTGAACAAAATCAGAATGGCATTTTAAGACAAAAAAAAAAAAGCAATATTCCATGCATTTTCATGAAAGTGACGTCTTATTTTTTGAAGTGGCCAAATGCATGGATCAGCAGGTATTAAACAGTTTCTATCTGTAGATGGTTTGTCACCGGTGGCTGTTTGAGTCTCTATGTGTTAAGGTTTCCTGCTTCTTTATGTGAGACTAAACACATACTAAACTTAAAATACAATAACATTTTACTTAAATACATTGCAATTTTAAATGATATTCAACTTTTCCTTCAAGCTTCATTTTCTCTAACATTTTTTTATGTTCATTCCCTACTGAACAAAACCAGACTAGCATTTTAAGATAAAAAAAGCAATATGCCATACATTTTTATGAATGTGGCATCTTATTTTTATTGTTGTTTCTGCACCAAAGCAGCCAAATGCATGGATCAGCAGGTATTAAACAGTTTATATATGTAGATGGTTTGTCACCGGTGGCTGTTTGAGTCTCTATGGGTTAAGGTTTCCTGCTTTATGTGAGACTAAACACATACTAAACTTAAAATATTTATAACAATTTACCTAAATACATTGCAATTTTAAATGATATTCAACTTTTCCTTCAAGCTTCAGTTTCTCTAACATTTTTTTATGCTTATTCCCTGCTGAACAAAATCAGACTAGCATTTAAGGCAAAAAAAAAAAAGCAATATGCCAGACATTTCTATGAATGTGACATCTTATTTTTTGAGTTGTTTCTGCACCAAAGTGACCAAATGCTTGGACATTATGATACTATTACTATGAAATCTGTAAAACTCAATCAATTTTTTTCTTTTGTTGCGCTATTGCAGGACATTTCGACGGCTCATATGTGTATATATTCTCAGTTACTTCAAAGGCAGCTGTACTGGACCAAAACAAGCCCAGGATCTCCAAAGGCTCACCGGACCATAGCACAGTACACAGATTTAATCACAGACTTCTCTGTATTTTATGTGAAACTTGAGGTCAGCAATAATTTACAGGGCAGCTCCTGACGGTCGGCTCAGATTTGTCTTCAGCTCTACCGGGCAGAGGGGAAATGAATAATAGAAACCAGGTTGCACTGTCTTAAATCCTCTTCATCTTTTATGAATAATTCACAAGTGGGTCCACTTTTTTTTTTTTAACTTAAGGAGATAAATGTTTGAGTTGACAGTTTGTTGATGCATCTGAATTAACAAATCCTGCAGAAAATTGTTCACATCACAGATACATTTAAAGTTTTATGAGAATGTGATTATTTAATAAAGGCAGATAAGTGGATTGGTTGACGTTTTTGCTATTTTTTTTTACCTTTACATGCCCTCTGACTTCTGTTTTCAGCCTGTTATTACTCAGAGTTACCACCAGGAGGCAGATGCTTAACACTGCTGGACAAAATGTTGACTTACTCAGTTTACTTCTATTTGAAATCAGCAGATATTGGAATTTAACACCTAGAACTATTTTTGGGGAGACTTCCAAATTACATATATACATATATATATGTATATATATATATATATATATATATATATATATATATATATATATATATATATATATATATATATATATATATATATATATATATGTCCTTTTCTAAGTGATTTATCATTATTTATAGTTTTATCCTCAGCATTTTCCAGTGAAAGTCAAGTATTTCCCTATATTTAATTGAACAATCATGTAGACATTTCTAAAATGTCAGAGTGAATTTAAAGGTTATTTTATATCAAGTTACTTTTTCAGAAAAATCTGTCATTAACTAATCATAAAAACAAACACCTTCAACCATTGTCATCTATCAAAACTACATGATGGTGTTTCCACGTTCACTACCCTCCTGAGACCCAACAATGCATTTTTGTGCTCTGTAGGGGATGAGAGTTTCACAGTTTTTTTTTTTAAAAAAAGCTGTCCACTGCAAAGGATATTCCATTAAAAAATACAAAAAACTGAAAATTGAAAAATTGAAAGAATTGTTGCATCATGGCATTTCCAATCAAGACAATTATTTAATGTAAAAAAGCCAAAATTTTTAATCTGCTGGGTCTCAGGAGACTCCGGAGCCTCTGAACGTCCAAATGGGTCATATCTGATGACCATGAAAAGATGAATAACTGCATTTTACACCAAGTATTAGAATGAATGAATGAATGAATGAATGAATTTATGTTTGGTTTTACATCAATCATTGTACTCAGTACATCAATTGTAATAAACATAAAATCCAAAAAAGGAATAGGCTAGAAGCAAAAGCTTATTTTTTTGCTTATCCTTTTCAACTAATACACTGCTTACATCAACTTAAATGTGTACAGCATCGAGCATTTACATCATAATAATAACAAATAAAGAAATAAAAAAAAGTCAACAACAAAAACACATCTACCATCTCATTTACATGTAGTAATAGGAAAATTGGTTCAAAATTGATTAAACTTTTTTTTTACTCTGGGATATTTTTTGTGTCTATGTTTAAGTGTAAGTTTGCATCTCACGAACTGTGACATTTGTGCAGGATGATAGGTAGCTTGTTTTGCAATTTTTTTTTTTTTTCTTAGTTTAGTTTAGTTTTGTCTGTGTGTTTTGTGTATGTTTTATTCTGTTCTGTGTAAAAACAACAATTCCTATTGTTTAGACATTTTTTTCTACATTATTGCTGTAAAAAATTCAATAAAAAATAACTGAATAAAAAAAAAAACAATTTGATTAAACCTTTTCTAAGGTCTCTGGCAGCTGTCAAGGTATTTCAGGGTTAAATATATGTTCCTTATAAATGTGTTACTTTTATTATTTTTAGGCTCATGTTTGATGTGAGAATTTAACGACACCTGTGAAGAGCTGAGATTTTGTCGTTTAATGAGCAGGAAAGTTATTCATAATGTTTCGTGAGCTTTATAGTGCCTGCCTTTTCTCTCATCAGGCTGGTCAACATCAACATCACTTTATGATGGAAGGAAAGAAAAACATATTCTCGAGTACCTACACTAACCTTCACTCGTTTACTCTTAATCACCTCACTCACATTTTCAAGATGTACAATCTCATACCTTTATTAAAGATGCCGTGTGATGACTTCAACAATAAATTAACCTCAGAAAATATACATTTAATCTTACATAGTGAATCTGAAATACTGAACAACAGGCAGCGGTAATTAACTCTTCCATACATTTTCAGCCACCATCAAGGTTCAGGTTTTCCACACAAGGACGATTTGCTAAGAATGAATTTTGAAAATTACAAGTTTATTACTATTAGCCTTATCTATCATTTAATTAATTAACTTTTTTTTTATCACATCTTTGGAAGCATTTCTTTAATAGGAGACTAATACACTATGGTATTAAATACACATTTATAATAATATTTACAAGAGTCTTTCTGAATCTCCTCATGTTAATCATATTCATTATACGGTTCACTGACATGTGAATAAACTATTACAGAGAATCTTCCGTTTAACCCATAAAGACCCAAACATCCATCATCGAACAAAACCATCTACTGATCTAAACTGTTTAGTACCTGTTGATCCACTAATCCTGTCAATACATGTAAATAATTGGTGTAAAATGCAGTTTATCATCTTTTCATGGTCATCAGATATGACCCATTTGGATGTTCAGAGGCTCCGTAGAAACACCGTCATCTTCTACAACATTGATTCACCGGTAAAACCCATGGAGTTGGATCAATGACAGTGGATGGGCACACTTTGTTTATGTTCAGTTAACCCTTTCATGCACTGTCCACTCCAGTGGACAGTTCTTCTCCAGCTGTTCTCTTGTATATTAATGGGTTTTGTTGTTTTAGTTCCATATCAGCCAACACAGTGGACGCTTATGCACCATCCCATACACTGTAATTCAGACCATTACTGTAACTTTACTGTTCTTGATAAACCTGATCTGCAGTAACATGTTTGAGTGTAAATCAATTCTTATTTGTTAGACAAGAAGGCTTTTTTTTGCATATTATCTCCATGAAGTGAGTAATTATTAGCATTAGAATATGTTCAAATGTGAGAAGACATCAGATTTGCAGCATTAAAAATGTTTTTATTTCATTGTTTTCATATCACTTTCTAATATTGGGTTTTAAACACATGTTTCTTTACTTCAAAAATTAAATGCATGGATATTTTTGTAACTCCATAGAAAAAAAAACTCGATCGCATTGTTTTTTTCATGGCTAAACACTGAAGAAAAAAAAATCTTGACTAAGGTTCTCATAATTCGTGCATGAAAGGGTTAATGATAGATTTGCTGAAAAAGTCAATTTTTCTTCATTTTTGTCTGTTTTGATATAATAATCTTTGAATTCACTTGGAGTTTCATGAACATCTACATAATCTGTGAATTAAATATAGGAAAATACATAATTCACACCAAAATTTAATAGCTGCTGTTACTTTTTATTGTTGTTACTGTTCTGTAGCTGCTCTGTAACTTTTTCTTCAGTTTTTTCTGTTTTTGATATAATAAACCTCAAATTTAATCTGAACTTTTAAGAATATCTACATGATCAGTGAATTAAATACAGGAAAATACTTGATTTTCCCTGGGGAAAAAAAAGCAAAATACAGATGATAATATGATAATTAATGATGATTTATTACTTAAAAAAGGTTAACCCTTTCATACATGAATTATGAGAACCATAATCAAGATTTTTTTTTTTTCCGGTGTGTTTTTATTCCTCTTTGGGCATGAAAAAAAAGTGATTGAATTTTTTATTAACTTATTTTTCATTGAGTTACAAAAATGTCCACTCAGCTGGACATCATGCATTTAATTTTAGATGCAAAGAAACATGAATTTATTGATATACTGAGTGAGAACTATGAAATAAAAACATTTTTAATGCTGCTAATCTGATGTTTTCTCACATTTTAACATACTCTAACACTAGTTATTACTCACGTCATGGAGATGATATGCAAAAAACCCAAAAAACTTAGGAAAAAAAAACAAAAAACAAAAAACAACAACTGCTAACTCCAGTCTAATCACAATTACCAATTTTTTTTTTACATTCAAACATGTTAGTGCAGATCACGTTTATCTAAAACAGCAAAGTTACAGGAATGGTATGAATTGCAGTGTATGGGATGATGCATAGGCGTCCACTGTGTTTGCTGATATTGAACTAAAACAACAAAATCCATGAAAATACGAGAGAAAAGCTGTAGAATAACTGTCCACTGTAGTGACCACTATGCATGAAAGGGTTAAATATAGAAAAAAATTCATTTGGGAACTGACACAAAAGTAGCACTGGATCTTTATGGGTTAAAGGTTAAGGATGTATAGCACAGTATGGTTGTGCAGCAGAAGGTTCTGTGTTTAATTCTTTAATTCAGTCTGAATCAGTGGTTCTCAACAGGTCTGAGATAGTACAGAATATCACAGTATGTGAACACAAAAAAACAAACAAACTGCATTTTACCTAAATTATTTAACGTTATTGATACGATAAATCCAAAGACATGCACTGATCGGTTAATCAGTTAATCTAAATTGCCCATAGGTGTTAATGTTAGAGTGACTGGTTGTTTGTCTCTATATGTCAGTCCTGTGATGAACTAGCGACATGTCCAGGGTGTACCCCGCCTTCATCCATAAGTAGCTGGAATAGGCTCCAGCGACCCCTGTGACCCTAGTGAGGATAAAGCGGATTCAGAAGATGAATGAATGAATTATATGGTAAGTGATATTTTAGATCAGTAGATGCTTTTGTTCACTGGTGACTGTTTAGGCCCTGAAGGGTTTTAATTGTTACACAAGTCTAGTAACATTATTTAGTTTTTCTGATCACACAGCCTTAATGCTGTTGTAGCATTAGACTAGAAACCTCTGTTACTTTTCTTATTTTCTGCCAGATGATCTTTTTCCTGATGAAATATTCTTACATCATTTGTTTTGTGGAGTGCAGACACAGATGGACCACGTATAAACAACATCCCAAAAAAAAGAAAAGGAAAGAAAGGAATGGAAAAATGGTTGTTTTTCTTAGACATGGTGGCAAACAAATATGATAATGTTTCAAACTGCAGAACTACTGGCAATATTGCCTCCTTGTGATTCTTAATGATGCTGTTCAGGTGCGATTTGTTGCTGAAATTGAGGTCAAAGTGAGACCAGGAATGTCTTTTGCTATTGTTTTACTATTTTAGAGTTTTAAGCAGCAGAAATAATACTGGGTTTAACGCTGTTATAGCTCAGGGGAAAATTAACCCTTTCATGCATAGTGGTCACTACAGTGGACAGTTCTTCTCCAGCTGTTCTCTTGTATATTCATGGATTTTATTATTTTAGTTCCATATCAGCCAACGCAGTGGACGCTTATGCACCATCCCATACACTGACATTGAAAACATTACTGTAACTTTGCTGTTCTTGATAAACCTGATCTAACATGTTCTAGTGTAAATCAGTCCCTTGTTATTGTTATTAGACTGTAATTAACAACAATTTTTTTTTTTTTTTGGCATATTATGTCCATGAAGTGAGTAATGACTAGTATTAGAGTACACTACAAACAAAAAGTTAAAGATATATATGTATTTTTTTGGTCATTTTTGCCATTTGTAAATAAAACTATGTCTGGTCATTTAAAAAAATATGTTTCAATTCAATTCACACACAAAAAAGTAAAAAGCGTTATGCAAGAATCCCAGCTGAAAAAAATAGCCCAAAAATTAAAAATATCCATAACCTTTTGTTTGTAGTGTATGTTAAAATGGGAGAAAACATCAAATTAGCAGCATTTAATGTTTTTATTTCATAGTTTTCACACAGTATATCAGTACATACATGTTTCTTTGCTTCAAAAATTAAACACATGGTGTCCAGCTGAGTGGACATTTTTGCAACTCCATGAAAAATAGCTTCATTAAAATAAATAAATAAATACATAAATAATAATAATAATCACATTGTTCCTTTAATGCCCAAAGAGGAATAAAGAAAAAATTCTTGATTAATGTTCTCATAATTCATGCATGAAAGGGTTAAATCCAAAATTTACAAGAATTTTCTTCCCAAAACTCTTTTCCCACACATACATGACAAAAAGGTACTAGTTTGTTTGCCTTCCAGAACGATCTGTGATGTATGCCTGACTGAGTATTGACACAGATGGACCACATAAACAACTTCACAAAGAAGTGAAAAGAAGAAAAATAGATTTTTTTTGACATGCTGGCAGAAATCCAGGGAAATATCAGACTGCAGAGCCATCGGCAATATTGCCTTCTTGTGATCCCTGACACAACGCAGAGTCAGAAAGTGCTGTTGAGGTGGAATGAGTTGCCAAAAGTGAGGTCAAAGTAAGAAACCAAAGAGACCAGAGATGTTGGAGATTAGTGGAGCTGTAGCTGTAAAATCTGACAGGAGAGTTAGAAGTAAGAACACTGAAGTTACATGCAGGTTGTCAAGTAAAAAAGTGAACAAAGGGAACATGAATTTCTACAAAAACCCTGAAGTCTTAAAAGATAAGAAATGATGCACAAATGAGAAAAACACAACCCATTTAGTAGATCACAGGTATCAAACATGCGGCCCGGGGGCTAAATCCAGCCCGCCAGAGGGTCCAGTCTGGCCGTTGGGATGAATTTGTGAAATGCAAAAATTACACTAAAATATTAACAATCCTTTTAATTCAGGTTCCACATGCAGACCAATTCAATCTCCAGTTGGCAGGACCAGTCAAATACTATCATAATAACATATAAATAATGACAACTCCAAATTTTTCTCTTTGTAAATGTAAATATTTTCATGTACTCACACTAAAACAAAGTATAATTTTGCAAAAAAATGTGAATAACCTGAACAAATATGAACAACCTGAAATGTCTTGAGAGAAGTAAGTGCAATTTTAACAATTTTCTGTCTGTTATTAAATGTTTTGTGTGTTTGTAGATCCACTGTGATCTGTAAGTTATAATGTACATGTGGAAATGATAAACTGAGGCAGAATATTGTTAAAATTACACTTACTTTTTCAGTTTGTTCATGTTATTCACATCTTTTGAAAGGATAGTTTGTAGATGTAAACCTTTTCATGTTGTAAATTTACTTTTTTCACTCTAAAACAGAGAAAAGTTTGGAGTTGATTATTTATATATTATTATGTTACTATTTTACTGGTTCGGCCCACTTCAGATCAAATTTAGCTGAATGTGGCCCCTGGACTAAAATGAGTTTGACACCCCTGTAGTAGAGTGACAGTTTGACAGTTAATCCAAGGTTCAGTGAAGAAACAACAACAAATTTTATCAGTAGTCTTTAATTTCCTTTCACAAACTACATAGTGAAGTTTTAATAAGCAGATCTGAAGTCAGCCACTTTCATCTCTTCACTATTAATGGCATCCTCTCTGATCTGTCAAAACAAGTGTTCACAGCCTGTGATGTTAAATGTTGTCTCTGGCATTTTAACCCATAAAACCTCAGAGCTACTTTTGTGTCAGTTCCCAAATACATTTTTCTCTCTATTTAATTTAATCTTTCTTAACCCTTTATCAGGCAAGTAACCATTTTTGGTAATTTCCACAAACATTAAATATCAAAAAACAGAAGTGCGCAATGTTGTTTTTGTCCCTTAAATCACAAATGCAATGATTTGTTTATTTTATTATCACGAGAAGTCATTCCATAAACATGGCGACAAGCATAAATATCATGTTGATTTACAGATATATTCATTATTATTATATATTACCCCTCTATCTTGTACTAAATTAAAAAAAATGATTCAGTTTCCTGGTGTGTCCACACATACCATGACATGTTTCTTTTTAAACTCTTCTTTTTCGCTTGTTGTAACATCCGTCAACATTTAATTATTTTTTTTTTATTCACATGACTCTAGTTGCAGAAAAAGGTCTTTTCATTGCAGTTTTACGTGATATACCAATTGCGCTATGCCCGGAAAACCACCTCTTGCCAGCGCAAAAGCTTATAATTGAAAAACGAGAGTTTGGGCGAAATTGTCATTTTTCCATCGGGTTCATTTTTATGTGCTAGTTATATTCACGCAATTTGAGGGTCAATGGAAAAGTGACTACTGTGATCAAGCAGCATGTTGGTTTTTATAAAACTACAGTAATTAAGACAGATTTTATAGAATTTCTGAACTTGTAAATAGTGAATATGAGTGATTTTTGTTCGTTTATGACGTTATAATAGTCGTTTTATTGTTGTTTTAACTTTTTAGCAAGTGTTGCTGGGATGTTTTATGGCATAAGGAGGGAGACTGTTATCCAGTTACACAGTAAAGTTAAAATTTAGAATTTCAGAGTGTTTCAACGAGTGCCCTATAAAGGGTAAATTGATTTATCACCATTTATTATGATATTATGTTCTGTATTTCTGTTGTTCTCCCCATGTCTGCGTGGGTTCTCTCCAGGTACTCCGGCTTCCTCCCACCATCCAAACACATGCACTGATAGGTTAATTGGTTAATCTAAATTGCCCATAGGTGTGAATGTGAGAGTGATTGTTTGTCTCTATATGTTTAGCCCTGCGATGAACTGGCAAAATGTCCAGGGTGTACCCCGCCTTCGCCCATAAGTAGTTGGGATAGGCTCCAAGTGACCCCCGTGACCTTACTGAGGATAAAGCGGGTTCAGAAAATGAATGAATGAATGAATGAATGTTCTGTATTTTGCATTTTTTCTGTGCAAATCAGGTATTTTCCAATATTTAATTCACTGATCATGTTGATGTTCATAAAAGCTCAATATCAGAAACAGAGAAAAATGAGGGAAAAGTGACATTTCTAACCAGATATCAATAACTGAACATACAAACAAGCATTTCCATCCACTGTCATTGATCCAACTCCATGGGTTTTACTGGTGAATCAATGTTGTTTTTGATGACGGTGTTTCCATGGTAACTACGGAGCCTCTGAATGTCCAAATGGGTCATATCTGATGACCATGAAAAGATGACAAACTGCATTTTATACCAATTACTTACATGTATTGATAGGATCAGTGCAGGGGTGTCAAACATGCGGCCCTGGGGCCAAATCCGGCCCGCCAAAGGGTCCAATCCGGCCCTTGGGAGGAATTTGTGAAATGCAAAAATTACACTAAGATATTAACAATCCTTTTAGTTCAGGTTCCGCATCAGAACAATTCCATCTCAAGTGGGCAGGACCAGTAAAATACTATCATAATAACACAGATATAATGTCAACTTCAAATGTTTCTCTTTGTAAATGTAAATATTTTCATGTATTTACACTAAAACAAAGTAGAATTTTGTAAAAAATGTGAATAACCTGAAAAGTCTTAAGAGAAGTAAGTACAATTTTAACAAAATTCTGTTTGTTACTCAGTGTTTTGTGTATTTGTAGATCCACTGTGATCTGTAAGCTTTAATGTACATGTGTAAATGATAAACTGAGGCAGAATATTGTTAAAATTACACTTATTTTTTCAGTTTGTTCATGTTATTCATATCTTTTGAAAGGATAGTTTGTAGATGTAAACCTGTTCTTAATATAAATTTGCTTTTTTTGCTCTAAAACATTGAGAAAAGTTTGGAGTTGACATTATTTATATATTATTATGTTATTATTTTACTGGTTCGGCCCACTTCAGATCAGATTTCGCTGAATCTGGCCCATGAACTAAAATGAGTTTGACACCCTTGGATTAGTGGATCAACAGGTAATAAAAAGTTTAGATCAGTAGATGAATTTGGCCACCAGTTGCTGTTTGGGTCTTTATGGGTTAAATTAGCCAGAATATCGAGCCATCTAATCACTTTCTCCACGCTTTCTGGCAGATTACTCTGCTTCACAACGGCTTCGAGGAAACAGCTCTACACCTGAGATTTATCAAAGGAAGATGACTCCAGTGCCTGAGGGTTTTCTCTGACACTGGTGCACACACATACTGTATAATTGCAGGTGACGTGTTGAATCTAGCTGATGGTGGAACACTAAGGAAGTCAAACGGGGATGATGAGAAACGTTTTCTGAAAACACGCAGGGAGAGAAGCTGAAAGCTGACAGAGTAGATGCTGTGTTGGCAGGAAGTGTCCTGCCTCGGACGCCCACTGACACCACAGGGGCTGAGAATCGACCCTGGAAAGGTAAGTACTGTCTACGGGCTGTCAACACCCTGCCAAGGCCGACAGACGTGGAGGGAATGCAAAGAGTTCTTTGTCAAATTTCAGTTCGATGGCCGCATCAGGGTATTGGGAACGAAAACTATGATGTTTCGTTGAAGTAACTGGGGCAGATGGTGTTTCAGTGCAGCGTGGCAAAGCTCATAGTTGATCATTTATTTGCAAAAATTAAAGAGACACGTTCAGTGCATCACGCTGAGCAGCCATCTAGAGCTATTAGAAGCAGCATATCTGTCTTTACTCCTGGAGGTGCAGGTTCGCCTGTAACTGGACTTGCTGTTGCAGGGTATGAATTATATGTTTCAGGGTTGCTTTACAGCAGGGGTGTCAAACTCATTTTCTTCCGGGGGCCACATTCAGCCCAATTTAATCTGAAGTGGGCCGGACCAGTAAAATAATAACACGATAGCCAATAAATAATGACAACTCCAAATTGTTTTACTGCAAAAAAACAACAACATTCAATTATGCCTGTATTTACATTTAAAAACTATCCAAACAAAAAGGATGTGAATAACCTGAAAAAATGGAATTTGTTAAGAAATATAAGTATAATTTTATCAATATTATGCCTCGACTTATCATTTATACATGCGCATTGTAGGTCAGATCTGCAAAGGCACAAAACATTTAGTAACAGGCAGATAATAGTTAAAATTGTGCTTAATTTTCTTCAGACATTTCAGGTTGTTCATATTTGTTCAGGATATTCACATTTTATTGTTAAAGGATAGTTTCTTAATGTAAATATTTTCATAATTTAATGTTTTTGCACTAAATCAACAGGAAAAAAATGTTGTTGTCATTATTTATAGGTTATTATGATATTTTTGAGTTTGATGCCCTAACTTGCACTTTGCAAATTCATCCTATGGGCTGGATTGGAACCTTTCGGTTTTGGCCCCCGGGCCGCATGTTTGACACCTGTGTCCTAGATGGACATGCCTGGAACACCTCCTCAGGGGAGCGTCCACAAGGAATGCTCACTAGATGCCTAGAACCAATGGCTCTTCTGGACGTAGAGGAGCAGCGTTTCTACTCTGAGTCCCTCCCAGATGTCTGAGCTCCTCCCACTATCTCTAAGGCTGAGCCCAGCCACCCTGAAAAGCCTGCTTGTACTCACGACCTCATTCTTTCGGTCATTACCCAGAGCTCATGACCATAGGTGAGGGTCAAAACATAGACTGAGTGGTAAATTGAGAGCTTTGCCTTTCAGCTAAGAGGGAGGCCTCCTATTATTCCCTTATTATTGATATCTGGCTGGAAAAGTCAGTTTTTCTTTAGTTTTCTCTGTTTCTGATACTGAACTTTTATCAACATCATGATCAGTGAATTAAATATAGGAAAAAAACAGATTTTCACAGAAAAAATGCAAAATACAGAGTATAATATTACAATAAATGGCAGTGTTGGGAATAACGGCGTTAAAAATAGCGGCGTTACTAATGCCGTTATTCCAGTAACAGGTAATCTAATGAATTACTATTTGAAACGTTACAACACCATTACCATTACCGGCAGTGAAATGTGGCACATTATTTTGCACTGATATCTAACAGCTGTTATCCGTCCTGGCTCGCTCAGCCAGGCACGAGTGGTGTGACGTTAACGGACGAGTCGAGTCTTTTGAACGGCTCTTTTCAGTGAACGATAAGAACTGATTCATTGCGAGCCGTTCGTTTACGAGTCGTTCTTATATTCAAATTGCCCACACTGCCTTCATGCTTCACCTATGTGTCCATGAGTCTGAGTATTCCACGCTGCCTTCACCTGAACGACTAATGACATCTTCGAGTTTGAGTTGTCCGCAGCACACCCCATTCACTTGAACGCAGCTACGTGCAGCTAATTAGGGGAGGAGTTATCAGTGAGTCTGACTGACTGGATACCGCTGTATCCAGGAGGAGCGACTGAAAAAAGTGGAGATGTGGGATTAACTGGAGGAGCATCTTCTTCCTATAAATGCAGATATGCACTTATGTGGTGGAAAAGCCGGGCCCTGGTGGACCCCAGCCTCACCACAGGTATGGTATGAAGTACCTGTCTGCTGTTCTACTGTATGAAAGTGGCCCGTGAAACATGCTCAAAAATCAGTTTCCTTTTACATATTTGAAGGTTTTGCAAAAATTACTTTCCCTGGTAACTAATTACATTTATGAGGGAGTTATTCTGTTACTAATTCAATTACTTTTTTGGGGAAAGTAACTAGTAACTATAACTAATTACTTTTTTAAAGTAACTTGCCCAACACTGATGAATGGTGATAAATCACTTAAAGAATAAATAAAGATATTTGATCAATGACAGTGGGTGGAAATGCTTGATTTATTTTCAGTTAATGATATATTTTACTGAAAAAGTGACTTTTTCTGCAGTTTTCTGTTTTCGATATAATACCCCTTAACTTTAATCTGAGCTTTTACAAACATCTTCATGATCAGGAAATTACTCACAGAAAAAATAAATAACAGTGTATACTTCAAGGTTGCAGCAGTAAATTGACAAAACGGCAAATGTATTATGAAGTTTCCAGTAACACACTGAGGAACCTTGTGAAAAGTTTGCTGACAATATGTTTTACAGAAGTTAAAGAGACGAAGCTGGCTTTGTCATTTGCATCCATGCTGTACTGCTGTTAGGTTAAGGCCACCAAAGCATTTAGTTCCCGTTGATAAAAGATTAAGGCTCCACTTAAACATTAAAAAGTCAATACATCCCTTCTTGCATTTCAAGTCCAGGGTTAGACTTTATCATTAGCCGAGGTAGCTGATCAATAGACTGAACTTGGGAAAGGAAATAACAATGACCAGGAGAATAAAATATTCAAGGACCATGAAGGATTTTTCTTCAATGGTTTGTACATCACTTGGCACTCTGAATCAAACAGCACATGTCGACTTTGAACATTCACTTTGGTTTTTGTAATCTTGATGCACATATTTGTTAGTGTTTTTATATTGATGCACATATTCTAGAGTGTTTTTATATTTTTTTTACTTACACAAGAACTACCTGTGGGCAAAATTTCATCATATGCACGTAATGACAATTAACATTTTTGAATCTTGAATTTTATTGGTCGTCTTTTGTGGTTTATTGATGATAAACTCATGAAACATGTATATGCAATTCTACCAAACTTCAGAACTGTACAATAAATAGTAGCAGAGGGTTGTAGAAGTCAGTTATCACACTGATCATCACGTACAAGGAGGACGTCAGCAGAGTAGGCAGTGCTTCAGTCTGTTCCAGAATGCAATGGTGCTGAGTGACTTGATCTTAAAGCATCCTCAATATGCCCTTAGCATGTTCAAACCTTACGTTAGTGCTGCCCTCTTGTGCACAGATCAGTCAGAGCTCCATCCATGTTCCCACCTGGTCATTCAATATCTTCACGGAGCTGCTAACATCATTTTTTGGACACGTAACGTTGCTGAACCCAGACCTGAACCAACCCCAGATCATAACACTGCCCCCACAGGCTTGTACTACAGGCACTAGGCATGATGGGTAATCATTTTATCTGCCTATTTTCATCACTCTGGAACAGGGTCAATCTGGATTCAACAGACCACATGACCTTTGTCCACTGAAACACAGTCCAGTCTTTATTCTCTCTACAAATTGATGGTTGTTTATGAAATGAGAAGCTTCTCACTGCATCAATTCATGACCAAAGACCACAACCACAAATGGATGAAATATGAGTTTATTCATGGCAGTTCCCTTTAACCCCTGATGTGTCTGTGGTGAGCATTCTGGATGTATGATTTATTTTAAATATTCATAAAATTCAAACATTTGCTTAACCTCCTAAGACCCAGGAAATGTCAGCAAAGTACAAGCTTTTTTTGTTTTTTATTAAATAAGTGCCTATATTGGAAACATCATAATGCAACAGTTTATTCAGATGCAGTTTTTAAAATTTTTATGGAATGTCCTTTGTGGAGGACAGTTTTCTTTTCTTTTTTCTTTTTTTTTTTCTTTTGTATAAAGTTGTGAAACTCTTGTCCACAAATGTGGACAGAAAACCCAAAAGCTGAGTCTTAGGAGGTTAATAAGAAAAATTTAAAAATGTGGTGAAATAATAGACCTTGTTCTTTCCATGACATCTGAGCATGCTCAGTGCACCCCCCCGCTGCCTAGGGAATGGATGGAGAGTAAAACACAGAGCATTTACCATAAAAATAGACAGTTTTGGCTTTTTTTAAACACCATTTTTGTTGTTTTTTGTTTTTACTGTTGTTTGCAGTGTTGTTGTGTTTTAGTTTTATTACCTTTATTATTATGTTTTCATCAGGGTTTGTCTGTTTGTTTGTTTGCTTGTTTGTTTATCTGTCTGTTAACAAGATAACTCAAAAAGTTATGGATGGATTTTGATGAAATTTTCAGGAAATGTTGATACTGGCACAAGGAACAAATGATTAACTTTTGGTGGTGATGGGGGGGAGGACTGATCTGCCTCGGTGAAGGTCTGAACTCTCCGAGTGCTTTTCAGTTGGTTTTTTTTTTGTTTTTTTTTTGCTTTGTTTTTGCTGAGTTTTGACTGCGTCACTGCTTTTTGGAGTTCAACCAAGTACCAAAAAGTAGCTGGACTGATTTAGAAGATAGAATAGAAAGCTAAAGGATAGACTGTTGTGTGGAGAAGGGGTGGGATTAAATAAGTTATACTTCCTCCCGCTCCTTTTCAAATGTGCAAATGAAGTGATGTATATGTCTAAGTGTATTTTTCCATGACTTCTTACTACCTCTTTTATTTCTAAGGACTAAGTAATATTACTTTGTTTTGTTGCATATTCGAAATAAAACAACTAATTAAAAAAAAAAAAAAATTAAAGAGCCCCAAAACAAAAACTATTGGGCCAAAATTCAAATACCTGTCCAATGTGTTCCAGTTCATGTTAAGCATCCCAAATTCCCTTTCGGTGATATACATTCTGAGTACCTTATTTCGTAAAAAAACTGTAAAACTTCAATTCCTCTCTTTGTCTTTTTCTGTTATTCCATCTTGTTTTGACCCTAAAACACAGAGTAAAACAAAACCACTGAAGAAAAGGAACACAAGCACAAACTCACAGCAGCTTTTATGACACTTCTACAAATTCACAATAATGTCTCAGGGGTTAAAGGGTTAATAATAGATGTTTGTGATGATGATTAGGATGATGGTTAAGTAGGAGATGATTGAGAAGCTGGGGTTTGGGAAAGGTCCACTGAACAGGTGTTAGGTTCCTGTATTTCCTGTCTAGTCTATTTTCTGTGTATCTGCAGTTTGCACAGATTGCTGCACCTGTTTCCCATCTTCATCAGCTTCAGTGAAAAACCCCAGTGTTCCTGTCATTCTGGTTGGATCATTGTCCAACCTTCCCACAGTGAAGTTCACCTGGCCCTCTCCTGGGTCCCTACCCCGGTCAGTCTTCAGCCCACGTGGGTTCTCCTGGTCTCTGAACTGCCCTGCCACCTGGACCACCAAGGGGAGTGTTTGAGGTGAGGCCCTGCACCTGAAATTCAGATAAGATTATCTCCAATTAGGGTTGAAGAACTTGTTGCAGCTGAAACATATTAATCACCACAATAATTATCCAACAGAAGGATCTGAGCTGTTTATTGATTTAACCCATAAACACCCAAACAGCCAACGGCAACCAAAACCATCTACTGATCTGGAATGTTTAATAACTTCTGAACCATTAAATCTATCAATATGATGAAATAATTCAGGTAAAATACAGTTTGTCATCTTTTCATGGTCATCAGATATGACCAATTTGGACATTCAGGGGCTCCGTAGTTACCACGGAAACACCGTCACCTTCTACAACATTGATTCACCAGTGGATCACTGACAGTGGATGGAGACACTGGGTTTACGTTCAGTTAATGATATATTTGCTGAAAAAAAGTCAGTTTTTTTTGTTTTCTCTGTTTCTGATGTCATAACCCTCAACTTTAATCTGAGGTTTAATGAACATCTACATGATCAGCGAATTAAATGTAGAAAAATACCAGATTTTCAGTGAAATAAGATAAGACTTTTTTGATCCCATCATTGGGAAATTTAACAGTATACAGCAGCAATATGCAGCACACCAGTGGAAAAGAAAAGAAAGAAAAGGAAAAGAAAAGGAAAAATGCAAAATACACAGGATAATATTAGAATAAATGGTGAGAAATCACTTAAAAAAGGTGATATCTCAAGAAAAAATTATTTGGGAACTACCACAAAAGTAGCACTGGGTCTTTATGGGTTAATACATATTTTACATATTTAAACACTGATGACGCTTTTTTAAAATTTATCATTATTTATATTTTATTTAACAATCTACACACTGAAGTGAATGAAGCCTATGTGACATCACCCATTGTTTTTGTGTTGCTGTTACAAAGCCTGAAACATTGTAGTTTTTTCTTTTTTCTATTTTTTTTTTTTTTTTGAAGCATAAAAACTGATATGTGGAGAAGAGGATGGAGCTGAGAAAGAGCAAAGTCACTTTTTCTTCAGTTTCAGAGCATAATATAATAAATGGCAATAAATCACTTAATAAAGATTAAATAGAGAGACTCTGATCAATGACAGTGGGTGGAAATGCTTTGTTTACGTTCAGTTAATGATATATTTAACTGAAAAAGGGACTGTCTTCAGTTTTCTCTGTTTCTGACATAATAACGTTCATCTTTAATCTGAGCTTTAATGAACATCTACATGATCAGTGAATTAAATATAGAAAAATACATAATTTTCACTGAAAAGACACAAAATACACAGGATAATATTCTATAAGAGTGAATGGTTGGATATGAATGAATTTTTAATATACATGGAGTTATAGAAATGCATCTTTTACTGCTTATTGTATGTTTTAGTTTGTATTAATGTCTGTTTTTTAATGATAACATCAGCCTTTCCAGGGACTACAGGTGGAAATTAGCACTAGTGCTGCAACCTGGCACAATACGTCTCCCCTTTTTAAGGTTAATGTATATTGTGCATTGTCCCTGTCTAAATAAATACATAAAATGAAAATGAAATGACAGTATTAAATGGTGCTAAACCACTTAAGAAAGGTTAAATACAGGATGTATCAAAAAACCCCAAAACTATACATTTTGAAAAATTACACCCAGTTCCGCGTTGGATAATTTTTTGGAATTTTTTATTATGGACATCGGTAAGTAGGGGATTGGTGGATGTTTGTCCAAATTTACAGACCCAGGTTTAGAGTTAACCCTAACCCTAACTCTAACTTGACCTGTCCTCAGTGACATTTTCAGGCCTAAACAAGTTGAATTAACTTTGAAAGGCAGGAACAGCTGCCATGAGTAAAGAAATGAAGCTGACATGGTGTCCAAAGTGTTAATGCTGTAACCTGGCAATTTTGTGGAAAACAAGATGGATGCCCATTGTCCCCTCTCATGACCTTTGATTGGATTTAAACCCCACCACTACTTCGTGCAAACCACTTTTAACTTGGATTGTGCAATTTTCCCCTGCTCACTCATGCATGAAAACCTGGGTCTGTAAATGTTGACTAATAATAATAATAATAATAATAATAATAATAGCTTTATTTATATAGCACCTTTTAAAAACAAAATTTACAAAGTGATTTTGACAGACAAGTAAAGGGCACAACAGCAGGATACAAGATGCAAGTAAAAACACTAAAACAGAAGCAACCCAATAGGAGAGATGTGTACAGCAATGCAGAAACATGACACTTCGGATAAATTAAATGAATCGGAATAAAGAGGGCAGGGATAACGTAACATGATGCTGTCAAATCAATGCAAAAATAAAGGAGTGAGATAAAACAACATCATGTATAAGAATATAAACCAACAATCAAACAGGATAAGATTCAAATTTAAAAAATTAAAAATTAAAAGGGACAAACATCACATAAAAGCAAGTCTATAAAAATGTGTTTTAAGAAGTGATTTAAAAGATGTCACTGATTCCACAAGCCTTATCTCCTGGGGCAGGCCGTTCCAAAGTCGAGGGGCCCTGATGGAAAAGGCCCGGTCACCCTTAGATTTAAGCCTCGACTTTGGAACAGACAGGAGCCCTCCCCCCCCCGGCCCTGAGGATCTAAGGCTGTGTACTGGCTCGTAGGTAACTAACATTTCATCTATATAACTTGGGGCCAGATATCCAAATATCCACCAATCCCCTACCTACCGACGTCCATAAAAAAAAAATTCCAAAAATTATTAAATGCAGGACTGGGGGGAATTTTTCACAATCTATACTTTTTTTTGATACACCCTGTACAGCTCTCCTTTTTAAGGTTAGGCAAGGTAAGGCAGGTTTATTTATATAGCACATTTCATGTACAAGACAATTCAAAGTCCTTTACATAAAACATTAAAAGCATTACAGCAAAAGCAATAAAAAGTATAGGCATGAGAAAAACAAACAAACAAAAAAATCAGATAAATAGATGAAACAGATCAACAGATAAAACAGACAAGCAGATAAAACGATAAAAACTTTTAGCTTAAAAGGAACAGTGCAGATCTTAACTGATGAATAAAAACTCTATTCTAATGCAGCTGAGAACAGGTAGATCTTTAACCTGGATTTAAATAAGTGTTTCAGCTGATCTGAGGTTTTCTGGTTAATGTATATTGCGCATTGTCCCTGTCTAAATAAATAAATAAAATGAAAATAAAATGATAATATTAAATGAATGAATGAATGAATGAATGTTTTATTTCAGTTATGTACAAAACACATACATATTAAAAAACAAACAAAGATAAAATTAACACAATTGTTAACTGAAAAAGGAAGAAGCTGAAGCCAGAGGCTTATTTCTGCTTCTCCTATTCCCATCCTTTCTCCAACTCCACACCTGAAGTTGCAGCAGATTAAACATTAACACAAATTATTCAACATTCGGTTTCTTAAGTCACTTTGAAATCATATTACTTTCATAGCCCTTGAGAATTTGACAAATTAAAGCTTTTTTGAAACTCGACAGCGAGCTACACAATTTCACTTCATCCTTCAATTTGTTCCATAATTTGACACCAATAACAGAAACACAGTGATATTTAACATTTGTTCTTACTTTACATGTTTCAAACACAAACATCCCTCTTAAATTATAATTCCCTTCTCTTAACTTAAAAATTTTCTGAATACAAACAGGAAATGGTGCTAAACCACTTAAGAAAGGTGAAATACAGAGAAAAATTCATTTGAGAACTGATATAAAAGTAGCACTGGGTCTTTATGGGTTAAATCCAGGTGGGTCCTTTTGTTTTGTGTGGCTGTGTATTGTCATTTACATTTTGATGATTTATGAGGGGACTAGACAGCTTGGATGTTTTACCAGATAATCAACTATCTGTTAATTCCTGTTGTGCTGTTTCGCTCAAAGCCAAACAAATACACACACTATTCTGCAGCCATTTTTTCCAGTGTTAATCAGCGCTCATTTTTCAGCAGTAATTATTTGGAGCTGTCATTAGTCATTTGTTGATTAGTCAATTGTTGGCTGAATCACAAACGCAATAATTGCTCAGTGACTTGTACGGAAGACAAAGCTGAGCTGGATGTACACTCAGAGGACTGTCAGTGGGACTGGAGGGTGGAAATCCAAAGATCCCTGCCACCCAGAGATAGTCACACTTGACCACTTGACGTCACAGCTCAGAAACGCCGTTCATTTTCCCTTCAGCGCTGATTCCTTTATTTAATCAGACACATGTGCTTCTGTAATAAATTACAACCTCCTGGTGAGGTTTAAGGGATTTGAGGCTGAGCGGCACAGAGCCAAACGTACACTGACGGACGAGGACACGGCGCTAAAAACCAAGTGAAATGAAACAGAGTGTGACGAGCACTAACTGCGGGCGAGATTGAGGGGATGAGGGAGGAACGAAGGCAAAACTCTCAGAAATTGAGCGATTCCCATCTTTGCCTCCAACAGTGACAAGTTTTTTTAGAAGCCTCATGGTGCAAAGGTGAGGCAAAAATAAACCCAAACTTGCAATCTGAGACTCCCTGAGATATATTTCTAAAAAGGCGGAATTTTTTTTGTCTCTTTTTTTTTTTTTTTTTTTCACCAGCTCCCACTCTCCTACTGCTGCTTCTGAGTTTTATCGACACAGACAGCATCGCTCTGACTGTTTTGCTCAAGTGGCATTTCAGGGGGAAATAACTCTTTCACTGTGTTTCCGATTTTATTTATTCTGTCTTGATCTACCTCTGCCTTGCAATTACTTTTCAATCTCTTAATTGCTGAAGTCTCTCTCCAGCTTTTCACTTCTCTCTGCTTTTTACAAGTCAGAATGTGTGCCCGAGTGCAAGCATTTCTGAATGGCTTTATTGGATGGGAATGAAGCCTTAGATATTCATACCTGTTCACCATTTATGAGTTTGAAGTCTTATTTATTCCAGGCGTGTTGCTATATTCACAACATGAAAGCACAAGTGGGAGTTTATCTGATCAGGGGGAGTTGAATATTGGCATCAAAAGTGTTTTCCCAGAAGTTTCTGATGTTGCAACCACTAGCTGGGTTTCCATAACCCTCAGAAATGCGCAAAATGTAAATTGCACAATAGAAAACTGGTAATGGAAACACCGAAATGTCGCAAAAAGTGTCCAAAAAGTTTTTGAGGTGGTTTTTGAGATGTTTCGATGTAGAAGTATAGCACAAAAGTGTAATGAAAACACATTTTGCACATTTTCACACACCAGGTCCCAGTGGTTTTGCTCAGGCCAAACATCTTCCCTATGACCCTGTACTCAGACCAGGTGGTTCTAGTTTATATCAGGCAATAGACACTGGATTTAGTGGAGGAACTGCTTCCCAAGGGCAGGACAGAGTCTAGTGCCACCAGAGGTTCAATAACATCACACAGTTCATTAAACGTTGCCCGGATCATTCGAAAATTCTGGATCTACAACTCATTGGTGAATTCCTGATGTACAGTTCTCTCCCAGAAATCCATTCTGCCTGGCCACTGCCATAAATAAAGACTTCGCCTTAAGACGATTATACGTTCCCTTCTTCTTTAGCTGAAGACAGTCACTACAATAGCAGTAGATGAACTGACACTACTGTGGCAACACTGGAGGTTTGGAAGGAAACTGCCTCCATCTGCCTTAGGGTGTATTCACATCTACCACACTTGGTCCGTTTAAAATGGACCAGAGTTCGCTTCCCCAGAAAGTCCGGACTTTTTTTTAGGTGTGAATACAAACATGCGAAATCTGATTCGAACCAAACAAGCGGACTGAGACCACCTAGAAGAGGTGGTCTCGGTCCGCTTCCAAATGGACTCTGGGCCGGTTCACTTCTGGTGTGAATATAAGCAACCTCGAACTGAACCAAACCAAGGAATCTTGTGCTTGATGAGCCACCGTAGCCGCTGGAAGTGGCCGAGGTCTTACGGGTGGTCAGAGCTAATAGCAGCAGCCATGAGCTGTGGACAGACATGGAGCAATGAGGAAACTGAATGTGCCATTGACATTTGTTCAGATGCCCGTATTATAAACTGGCTCCGACTGAGCTTTTCTTGAGTGTTAACATTATTTTTGTAAATTTGTGTCTGTAAAAATACAATTTATATTGTAGGGGCACCATGTGTATTTTCATCAGTGCTGGCCGTCTCTGGTTCACCCGCCCCCGACTTTTCTGTCCAATGCCAGCGCAGTTCATCACATGTGTGCTTCTGTTCACGCATTTTGGTCCACTAGCAAAAAGTGCAATGTGAATGCGATCCAACCCAAATGAAAAAACATAAAGTCCGCATTTGATCTGAATCAAATAAACAGACCAAAGGACTTTTCAGCTGTGAATACACCCTTAAATGAGTGTCTTACAAGAACCATACAGTATTTTAGAAGAATTACAACTTTTCTTGAATCACACACCAGAAGCCAAACACTCTTCAATGGAAACACCGACAAGTACTTTGTTAAAATTGTAGAAATATCGCTTTTATTTTGCAGAGAACTGTAATGGAAACCCAGTACTGAAGTCTTTGGTTATGGTCCTACGCTGGGGCACCACTAGCAATTGTGGGCCCGAATGAAAGGTAAACGTTGTGGGTCCTTTATAAAATAAAGTATCTGTTGTTGGGGAGTGGTATGTACATAGTGTAGGGGCTGGAGCTATAGGGGTGTTGTTCCATAAATTCCGTAACTACCGCAACTGGCGTGAAAGCGAAACTTAACTTTGGACGTCCAACTCCTGGCTTTTACGCCTCTCTTTTACTCCAAAGCTTACACGAAATTTTCACAACTTCTAACCTGTATCCACTGGGCCCCATGAATTTGTCACATTTAAACCCCACCCCCACTTCCACCTCCCTTTTTACGGCGCCCCAGGTCCTGTGTGTTTTGTGTCGTCACAGGGACCTCAACTTTGGCCCATCGACGTCTAATCACTGTCCTCGAGTGTCTTCCATGGATATTTGTTGAAGAAATTCTGTCAAACTGTGCATGAGAACATGTGTTTGTGAGAATCAGATGGACAGACAATCCAAATATATAATGCTTTATAGCAGGGGTGTCAAACATGCGGCCCATGGGCCAAAACCAGCCCCTCAAAGGGTCCAGTTTTGTCTTTGGGATGAATGTGTGAAAGTAAAAATTACACTGAAATACTGACAATCAAGGGTGTCAAACTTATCTCAGTTCATGGGCCACATACAGCCCAATTCAATGTCAGGTCGACTGGACCATTAAAATACATTCATAATAACCTGTAAATAATGACAACTCCAAATTTTTCCCTGTGTTTTAGTGTAAAAATATTAAATTACATAAAAATGCTAACATTTACAAACTATCATTCACCAAAAAAGGGGAACAACCTGAAATGTCTGAAAAATAAGTGCAATTTTCAACAATATTCTGCCTGTTATTAAATGTTTTGTGCCTTTGTAGATCCACTGTGATCTGTAAGTTGTAATATACATGTGAAATTTAGAAACTAAAGTTTAAGGATAGTTAAAACTTAAAATGTAGTTGGCAGATGTAAACATTTCCATTATGTAATTTGACTTTTTTCACTCTAAAACATCCACTGTAAAAAAAAAAAAAACTTCTAAAAAAAAAAACGGAATTATTCCAGCAGCAGGGGTGCCAAAAAAATACTGTTAAATAACGGAAAATAACTATCTCATAAAAATACAGTAATTTTCC